>NC_050443.1:145389157-145479157 GCF_903995425.1 Onychomys torridus | reverse complement strand
TACCAGATGTTGGTAATCTATATCTCTTGATATAACATAATAATCTATATAACTAGATTGTGGACCAAAATAAAAACTCAATTAGAAAAGGGGAATAGAGGAGACATCTGAGTTAACCTGATGTAACTTTTCAGTGATTCTGAAAAGGTATTATTGCCTTGTACATGAACCAGAAGAATGGTCAACAAATGCTTTTAGATCTCAGCACAATATGCCATTGGAAAGTATGCAGAAGATCTGTTTTGTTGGTGCTTCTTGCTGGGGGAAAGTCCCTTTCTTGTCTATCGAGGGTAACTGTTTTGGGAAGCCACCTGCATAGCTTAGGTCAATATCAAAGCATGAACTGACTCCTGCCTAATCATGTAAATATTATTGCTGAAGAGAAAACATGACTGAGGCTGGCAGTGTGAACCAGATGCAGAAAGTGCCAAGTCTCTTATGTAAGCAGTTAATTAGGCAGCATCTTTAAGTCTGGAGATAGGCCCCATGGTGTTAATCAAGTGGAATATCACCAGCTGCTAAAAGAACAGACTCTTTCCAGAAGTGTCCGCTCCACCAAATGGGAGGGAGATGAGGCAGTTGGAGGGACCTTCTGAGGCTCCAATAGCTAAGAATCCCCATAGGAGAATTGTGGGAAAGTGTCAAACAGTCAGAGCAGTGACAGATCAAATAATGTTGAGTCAGTGTTGAAGTTTTGGGGAAAGCCAACATTTGGAAGCCACTCAGAGCTGAGTTCAACTCCCAATTCTCCTTTTGCTAGCGTTGGACAAATTAAACAAACAGGGTAAGCCTTAGTTTCTTCAAATTTAAAATGGAGGAGACAACGCCTCCCTGGTGAGGTTTCATAAGGATGGGAGACTTCACAGGCAGTATCCAGGGACAGGCAGGACCCTGGGACAGTGGTGACAGGGATGATGGAGTGAGATCTGGAGTTTTCTCTGCTCCTGGCTTAGCCCCTGTAATGTGCTCCCTTATGTGGTAAGAGCTTGATCCTGCCTTTTCCGGAAAAGGCAGGAGAGTGCTGGCTGGTGCTAGCAGACAGTACTGCCCGTCACCCGGACAGGAAAGAGAATTGGGGAAATAGTATTTAAAGTACAGCTAGGCAAGGCGGGGTCCACTGATGGAAGTGATGCAGGTGTGGTTCCCGGGGGTGGAGTCGGTGGGGTGTTCATCTTCTCCACCTCTAACTCCTCTTTCTCCAGTGCTCACTGGAGGCCCCCTGAACTTGGCTATCTTCTCCTACCTCCCCCACACACCTGGCTGGCTGTTGGTCATCACAGGAGGCAATGCCACATGGAACATGTCTGTTCAGTGGGGTGAGGGACTCTGTATCACAGCAAAGGCACCTTGAAGGAAACAGTGAGGTTCGGAAGGCAGGTGAGACCTGTCTTGTACTATTAATGTTAGTTTCTTTCCCTCTTTATTCCTCATTGCAAGCTAACACATTAGTGATACTGAAAACTTTATATATAAATATGCTGATATTTTATTTGTACTGAAATGTGATTTTATTTGTGTGTTAATCAATAAAGTTGCCTGGGGGCCAAAGCTAATAGCAAGCCCTAGCAGAAGCTGGGGTAGTGGCATACACCTTTAATCCAGATCACATGACAGGCGGATCTCTGTGTGTTCAAGGATACAGCCAGCATGGAGACACACGCCTTTAATCTCAATACCAACCATAGAATACCTGGAGGTCTGTACAGACAGGCAGTGACGAGGAGGTCATGTGGTTGGGTTTACAACCAATGAGAAGGCAGAACAGAAAGTCTATAAAAAAGACAGACACAAAGAAGTAGGTCTCTGGCTGAGGGAAGGACAGGAGTGACACTGAAGGGTAAGGTTTATAGCTCTCAGCTATTGCTCTGACCTCTTGGGCTTTCATCTCTGCATTGGCTCTGTGTTTCTTATTTAACAAGACGGTTACATCTACATCTAAGACAAAGTGCCTGCCCTCTATTATGCCTTCTTAGAGCATGCCTTCCTGATTCTTCCCCTTCCCCTCGTCAGTGGTGTCTAAGTTGCTGATTTCACCCAATTATAACACCTTGATCTTCGGGCAGAGGTGCTCAGACGGAGGTGTTTGCTTCTAGAGCATATGTGCACAGGCATGACAGGGAGCAGGAAAATAGTTCCAAACTCATGCTTTTATTTTTACCTCTTGTCTTAAAATCCCAATGTATATTTAATAACATGCAAAAATATGTCTGCAGGTAAAGAGTCATAAGCTGGGACGGTGTCCCAGCAGCTGACATTCCTTCCAACTCTCTGCTACCTCCAGGCCTGTGAGATAACTGCTATGTATTTACATTATTTTGTTCACACCCTGGGCTAGAATAATGAGGAAAGTGAGGGGCAGTGGTTTTCTCCTATTAGAATTCGGCTTTTCCTTCAAAAGATGTTCCTTCCCAAACTGGGCCAAACCAAAGAAGTTGAGAAAAGAACCACTTTACAGACAAGATTTTCATTTTTTCACTCTGTTTTTTTTTTTTTTCATATTGTTTACTCGCAGTGACTCATACAAAGATTCAAATACAATGTCAGCCTCAGCTTTGCCTTTGATGGAGAGACAACTGCCTTCAGCAAAGTTGTAGTAGCTTAAATAACTTGGATTTTGTGCATTCAACATCCCTGTTTCAATGCCAATAGGGACAGCAGTAACAATGACAATAAAATACCAATGCCTTCTTTTCAAAAATTGTAAGTTTTCATCTGCTTTGGAGGGGAGTCAAGGGCAGGGGGAATTGGGAACTATGTGGAGTAAAGGCTATTGTAGGGGTTACCACAGTCCCCTCCCTAGAAAAGGGCATACTCATACACCCCCAACTTGCTAGGCCACTTTAGGGGGATATGGATGGGGAATACACTGAAAAACAGCACTTGAACGGATGGTCACAACACGTAGCAGGGCCCAGGAGAGGAGTAACTCTGGACAGGAAAAGAAGAGACTGAGAATACAGCAATGAGAATGGAAGACAGAGAAAGCAGTGGCCTGGAAGTTCTAAATGTAGATGCTATAAGAACGCTGGACAGGAAATACAATGACCAGGAAAGAAACGAGAAGGAATCCCTAGGCGCCTGCCTGAAACTTGAGAAAGTCTATCTTTCTGAATGGTTGGAAGTTGGCCTTTCACAGTGGGGTGAGGCTGGGGGAGGAGTGAAAGAGGGTACCCGACACACCGGGTAGTGAGGAGCTGCACCACATCCCATTCACTTTTATAGAGACACAGAACATTCATTTGAAGCCCAAGGTGGTTCTGCAGAGGACTTGGTGATCTGGAGAAATCTGATAGAGAATAGTCAAGCTGGGTACTTTGAGTTCTGAAGAAAGCTACAGTGTGTGGTTAGGTGTTGTGAAGGATCATAGTGAAGTTTATCCTGGTAATTTGCAGTTCTTTGTGCATGTGTAGGGAGTAAGCAGGATGCTTGGGAATATGCAAGATACCAATGTGAGGCACAAAACAAACAAAATTATTAATACTATGCCCAAATCTATAGGCTTTCCCCGGTGGGGAAAATCATAGATCACCCCAGCATCTTTAGCTCATTGGTAACTGAAGAAGCAAAAAGTTTAAGACCAACATCAGTATATTTGAGCTAGATATGTCTCATCACTGAGGAAGCTGGTGTCAAGAAGGACGTCATATTGAAAAATAAGTTTTTTTTTAAAAACTGGAAATTGGGTGGTGGTGGCGCACACCTTTAATCCAGCACTCAGGAGGTAAAGCCAGGTGGATCTCTGTGAGTTCAAGGCCAGCCTGGTCAACAGACCGAGGTCCAGGACAGGCATTAGAACTACACAGAGAAACCCTGTCTCAAAACAAACAAAAAGAAATTTAAAAAAAGTGGAAATCATGGAAGACACAGAAAAATCCAATGAGTTTTCAAGGAAAGCAAATATCTGATTTCTGAACACATTTACATCCTGAAATGGTGTAGTTATTTTATATAGCAGATTTCGATGCTCCTAAATTCCCAGGGGACAAGCAATTAAAGAGGGTTTAATGTACTTTCTTATGTCTAACCTAGAGTGAACCTAAAATAGAACTTTGTAGATAATGAATGAAGAGTCACATATCAGTTGTGTGGACTGGGGAAAACATCATCTATGTATATTATATGGGCAACTGCTTTCTAGGATGGTTTTGAGGATGAAATAAGATAATCTATGTCAACCTCACCATAATAAACATTCAAGATGTTACAGAAACACATGGATGGATGTGCTAGTTAGCTTTCTATCACTGTGACAAAATGCCTGAGAATCCTGGCTTGAGGGAGGAAGAGTCCCCACGCCCATGTTATTCTTAGAGGTTTCAGCCCATAGATGATTGGCTCTGCTTATCTGTAGAAAGATGATTGTAGTGGGAGCACATGGTGGACCAAGATCATAGTGCTTTGGAAGAGAAAAGAGAGAGAGAGGTAGAGACTGTTGTTCCAATATCCCCTTCAAGAACACACACCTCGTGATCTAGCATCCTTCCACTTAGAGTCACCTTGGAAAGGTCCTAACATCCTTGACCTAGTTTTGAACACTCACAATTAGTACAACAATGGGTAAGCAGCATCTTTCTTCTTATTTGTTTTAGGTTTTTTTGTTTTGTTTTGTTTTTTTGGTTTCTCAAGACACGGTTTCTCTGTATAGATTTGCACCTTCCCTATAACTCACTCTGTAGTCCAGGCTGGGCTTGAACTCACAGAGATCCGCCTGGCTCTGCCTCCCAAGTGCTGGGATTAAAGGCATGTGCCACCACCGCCTGGCCAGTTTTAGGTATTTTTTGTTGAATTTCCATATCAGGATTATGAATTTATTTAAGAATTAGGAGCCATTTTCTTGGGCAGCTCTTGCTAAAGACCAGAATCAATTCCTGAGGTGTCTACCTCTTTTACTTTTTATTTTGGCAGAAAAGGCATTTTCCAGATTTTTGTAAACATTGAGATGATATGATCTTTAAGAATGATAATTATAGCATAAGGTTTTTGGGCCTAAAGTCTCACCGAATCCAATACTTCAAGAAGTTGCTTAATTTTGTTGAAGTCCTGTATCCTTATCTTTAAAATGGGGATCCTAGCCAGATACAGTGGGCACATACCTTTAATCCCAGCTCTTGAGAGACAGAGGCAGGTGAATCTCTGTGAGTTCAAGGCCAGCCTGGTCTACATAGTAAGTTCCAGGACAGCCAGGCTATGTAGAGAGACCCTTTCTCAAGCAAGCAAGCAAGCAAACCAACCCTGGGAATCCTATGCTCAATGACTGATTTTCAGTTATTTATTTATTTACTTATTTTTCTTTTGAGATACAATATTGCTATGAGTCGCAGTCTATGGATCACATCCTCTTGCCTCTGCTTCTTGAATGCTAGGTTGAGATACCATGCCTATTTTTTACTTATACTTCTAACTAAACATTTTCCAGAAGAGACTATGGAAATGAGAGGTAATATAAAGCATTTTTCTTTATCTTGTAAATAATACAATAAACTTCTAAACTCCAATTTTGCAATGAAAATTTGAAGGATGCTTATATTAGGGCTTTGTATTTTCCCTCTTAGTGAGACATTAGAGACACTGTGAGAGTATGTTCAGATAGACTTGACACAGGACCTACCAACACCCCTATGCCAATGACTGTGGCATACATTACTAATCAATGTGAAACCTCTATTTGCTGAGTTCATACTTGCCTCCAAAGTTTTCTGCACATAATACTCTAGACCTTGTTGTTAATTTGAATTTTTATTCTTACTTTTTTAAAAACAAAAATATAATTATGTCATTTCTCCCCATTTTCTTTTCTTCCCTTCCTCCCCAGCTCTTCCCATGGCTCCCATCCACTTTTCTCCCTCACAAATTCTTGACCTCTTTTTGTTTTATTATTGTTGTTACATGTATTTTTGATACATAAATTATAAATACAACCTTCTGGGTCCTTTCAGTTGGTTTGTATGTATATATTATTATTTCAGAGTTGACCACTTGGTTTTGGATAACCACTTTGGAGGCTCTACCCTGGGGAAGACTATTTCTCCTGCTCTCAGCATCCTCTCATTGCCTATAATTCTTTGTCTATGGGTGGGGCCCATGAGATTTCCCTCTTCCCTGTTAGCATGTTTATTAGTATTGTCCTCATTCAAGTCTTGTGTAGTCAACCATATTGTTGAGTTATTACAGGTGACTCTTCCCTGTCACTTCTAGAAGGCACCATCTCATAGATTTCCTGTTCTTGGGCTCTTACTATCTTCCTATCCTCCTTTCTGTGATATTTCCTGAGCCTTAGGTGCAGTAATTACATTGTAGATGTATCCATTGGTGCTGGGCACTCCACGATCAGTTAGTTCCTGTTGTAGTTTTCTGTAATGGTCTCAGTCTGTATCAAAAAGAAGAAAAAAAAAAAACCTGTTTGTTTTTTACCCTTATCCAATAACTTATCTTCAGAAGTGATTTTCTTTTCCCTGAAAGATGAAGAATGTTTGTGTTTTTAAGAAAACTTCTACAGAAGTTCCAGTCAGAAATGGTGATGGATAATCCTCGTATCTTTGAAAAAAACAGAATGGGCTACATAAAAGAGAGGGAAATAGTTGACTGGCAACACCCATGATCTACTACTGAAAGACGCTGTTAAGACAGATGACACTGATAGCTATGATTTTTAGAAAGAAATTTGCTACAATCTGAAAAAAATCATTTGGGACACGACTTCTGCAGCAGTTGACTCAGAGAAAAAATTTCCTGGAATGATAGCCCAGTTACTATTGTCTAGTGCACCTAGACTATTGTCTAGGGCGCCTTTTATTGTACCTTGGGAGAAAGATACAAATGACAAGTGTGGAGATTGGCTTCTTTCTGATGGTTGGTTTATAGACATTAAGCTCTGCATCTGGCCTCATCTTGTAATCACAACATTGTTACTTAGCATCGTGGAGCTGTGGGATGTTGTGTATGTTACATGTGTTACTCTGATTGGGTAATAAATAGAACACTGATTGACCAGTAGCCAGGCAGGAAGTATAGGTGGGACAAGGAGAAGAGAATTGGGGGAAGTGGAAGGCTGAGGCAGAGAGACCTGAGATGTAAGATACCAGTAAGCCACGAGCCACGTGGCAACTTATAGATTAATAGAAATGGGTTAATTTAAGATAGAAGAAGTAGATAACAAGAAGCCTGCTATGGCCATACAGTTTATAAGTAATATAAGTGTCTGAATGATTATTTTATGAGTGGGTTGTGGGACCATGGGGGCTTGATGGGACCTGGAGAGAAGCACTCCAGCTACATCATGGGACCCTATTCTTCAAGAAAGTGTAGTGATGCTTGTTATGCACTGCTTTAGAAGACAAGAAAGTCTGTGCTCTAGAGGAAGTTCTACCTCCTACCACTCAATACAAACAGCGAGATATGTACAATGGGAAACGGGCAGAAGAGTAGGAGAGTTAAACTACAAAGAGGAGAAGATTTGGAAAGTTGGAAAGAGTAGGAAGATATGCTCAAAGAATTATTGACAAGAAGACATGGAATAAGTTAATTATGAGATATCATTTTACATGTGTTAGGTAAGGGAAATGAAGAAGCTCATATAGACTTAGGCTCATGGAAACCCTCATTTACTGCTAATGAGGTAGAAACTGGTGTGGGCACTCCAGTGCAGTCTGAGTCTACTCTCTGATACAGCTGGTCAAATCCATTGCCAGACATCTATTTCGCAAAGGAATGACCAAACCCCCCATACGCCTACCTTCCGTATGAGCCAAAGAAGGAGGCATTCCAGCTTGCTTGGGACAGTGATAGTAAACAACTCTGGTCTTGGTGTCATTGTTAATATCACTCTTACATTTCAAGAGTATTCATTCTCTATCTGAGGCTACTTGTATTAGTTACTTTTCTCATCATTGTAACTAAACCAGCCAATAGGAAGCAACTTATAAGAAGAAGAGGCTATTGTGGATAACAGTTAAAGTGGGGAGGGTGCAGACTATCATGGCATGGAAGCCATGGTGGCAGGCATGTGAAGTGATGGTCACATTGGATCCACAGTTGGAAGGCAGAGGGCAGACAAGAAGTGGTAATGGGCTAGAAAGTTTCAAGACCCACCTTCAGTGGCCCATTCCTTTTAGTAGGTCTTGCGATCTCCTGAAACAGTGACCCCAGCTGGTAACCGCATGAACCTATGGAACCCATTCCACATTTAAACCACAGCATTCCTTTCACAGTTTCCATAGGCTGGTGGCTGACTCTAATACAAAATCCATGTATTCCAGTCTAAAAGTCCCCATAGTCTTTAACAGTACCGACATTGTTCAAAAGTCCACAATCTTGGGGTTGGAGAGGCGGCGGTTCAGCTGTTAAGGGCACCTGGTGCTCTCTCAGGGAATGGAAGTTTGGCTCCCAGTACCCATGTCAGGCAGCTCCTAACTGCCTATCACTCCGATTCCAGGGAATCTGGTACTCTCTTATGGCTTCCACAGGCATCTGCACATGCATGCATATATGTGCACACAGGGACATTCTAACAATATATGTACATTATATTATATATATATACAAATTACACACACACACACACACACACACACACACACACACACACAGACACACTAAAAGAATAAAAGTCCAAAGAGACTCCTGTGAGTCCCTGTAAAAATTATTAAAAGTTACATACTTCTAATATACAATGGAACAGAACAAATACTTTTATTCAAAAAGGAGGCTATGGGAACATACCAAACAAAAATTAGATTAAGGCAAGAACTAAACCCACCAGGCCAAACCACAAATTCTACAGCTCCATATCCAGCATTTGGGACTCATGATGACACTCATCCAATGGCCGTGGTGAGTCCTGCTCCCCCAGCTCTTCTACCTACAGCACACAAGGCTTATCTCTTGGGCCAGCTACACTCTGCTCCTGCTGCTCACACTGGAAGACGGTCTACTGTCTCAGCATCACCATCTTTCTGGAATCTCCACTGCAACTTAGACTTCACAGCTTCACAGACCAGCTTCTCAGGGCCTGGTTTCAGTGGTCTTCTGGAACCTTGTCACAAGGAGCCCTCACTGCTGCATCTCACATGCCTGTAAAACCAGGACTGTGGGAATGTGGCTGCAAAGTTCTACTACCAGCTTGAGGTGTAGTCTACCCCTACCCCCACCTCTCACTCCCTGACCCCCCACCCCACCCCTGCCCTTGGATGAAAGCTACAGCGCCTCTGTATGTCTAGGTGGATGAATATAAGAAAATATTTTCAGTGAGCAGTTTAATTTGATCAGGAAACTCCTTTGACAACATTGTCAAGTTCTTGCTGTGTGGTGGTGGAGCACACCTTTAATTCAGCACTCGGGAGGCAGAGGAAGGCAGATCCCTGTGAGTTTGAGGCCAGCCTGGTCTCCAAAGCAAGTTCCAGGAAAGAGGCAAAGCTACACAGAGAAACCCTGTCTCAAAAAACAAAAAACAAAACAAACAAAAAACCAACCAACCAACCAAACAACAACAACAACAACAGTGTCAAGTTCAGGCTTCTCTTTTCAAAAGAATTAGCATTTCCACAAACTGGAGCCATCAGTGGGCGGGGCCTTGCCCTTGGGGCACCTTTCTGTCTGGTCTCGGAGCAGAACACCAGGTTTCTCTTTAAAGGTCTCATCCTTTTATCTGCTTTCCCTCCTTTCTCGTGTACAACTTCACAGTCACTCAGTCTTCTAAACACATCAACCCTTTCTGATGCGTTAGCTGTTTTCTCACACTGCAGAATGTGATTGTGAGCAGTGAGCAGTAACCATGACATGGCCTGAATGCTATCCTGTCGAGATTTCCTCTGCCAAATGAATTACTACATTATTTTTTAATTCAGCTTTAAGTTCCCAGAATGAAGCCAGATTTTTTTCCCCAAAATTTGTGTGTGTGTATGTGTGTGTATGTGTGTGTATGTGTGTGTCTTGTGTCAGAGGACAACTTTATGGGGTTGGTTCTTTTCTTCTACCTTTACTCGGGTTCTGGGAATCAAACCCATATTAGTAGTCTCTCAGCAAGCACTTTACTTGCTGAGCTGTCTTGATAGCTCCCAGAGCCAGATTCTTTGACAGAAATATAATACAAATGGCCTTCTAGACCAGCTCCCAATAGTCCTTGATCTGCTTCAGGATTGTATGAGCTGGGTCTTCACCGTCTCCATTATTCTCAGCATCCTTGTCTTCCAGACTCCCACCAGGATGGCCCATAAGTTCTGCTTACAGCATTCTTGGGCTCCTCTAGCCTACAGTCCCACACTCTTCCATATTCCTCTTGGAAACCCATTCAAAAGGCCTTCAAGTCACACCATCAAACTTATCACAGGAAAACTCTTCATACCAATTTTCCGGGTTGCTCACTGTTTTCACTGCTGTGACCAAATCCCTGCCAAGAAGAGATTGAAGGGAGGAAGGCGTTGTTTCGGTTTATAGTTTAAGAAGCCGGGCGGTGGTGGCTCACGCCTTTAATCCCAGCACTCGGGAAGCAGAGCCAGGCGGATCTCTGTGAGTTCGAGGCCAGCCTGGTCTCCAAAGCGAGTTCCAGGAAAGGCGCAAAGCTACGCAGAGAAACCCTGTCTCGAAAACAAACAAACAAACAAACAAAAAGAATGCAGGCCATCCTGATAGGGAAGTCACAACCATAGGAGGTGAAAAGTTTTAGTACCCCGATAAGCCTCTCCTCTGACGCAGCAGTCCAAATCAAACCAAATCAGACCGAATTAGAAAAAGCCCCGGTTTAAGAGGTAAAGCATTCCTGGGTGATTCTCCAGCCCACCCCCACCCCCTACCCCCCAAAGAGCCCGGGGACAAGAGACAGGAAAAGCCACCTCTCGTCTGTTTTCTGGGCTGCAGCTTAAATACTGTGGGAGTGGTCTTGAGCATCTCTGGCGGGTTTTGAGGGGGCGGGATGGGGAGGGAAGTTGACATGGACCCTCCACCAGAACATTCCAGAGTCTTTGGGTATATGGATGCCAGGGTGCGGGGGCTGAGGTGGAGCTTCTGCCAGAACAGGAGGTTACTGGCCATGTCGAGTCCCTAGGACGCGGAGAGCAGACAGGAAGTGGAGCTAGACTCACCTCCTGTGACTCAAGGCCTCCAGTGAGATTCCATCTCTTGCAGTTTCCACAACCTTCCAAACAGCGCCACCAGCTGGGAACCAAGTGCACCAGCACACGAGCTCTGGGGTACATTTTACAGACAACCCACAGCAGTGGCCCTCACAGCACAGTTTGGGACAGTGGGAAGTGGAAAGGCCAAATGTGTTAGGTTCCTACTCTTTAACACAGAGAAGCAACATACTAAATGTACTTATAGCGAAACACTTGCATCTTAAAAAGCAGTCCTGGATGGGAAAAGAAACAGATTGGGTTTATAAAAGTTACATTTGCATGGAGTTGTTAAAGCCAGAGCAAAAACTATACATTCCACAAAAACTCAGAGGAGCCGAGGGATGTGGTCATACTGGTTATTTTGTGGGCCCAGGGGGATGAGCACTTTACATGAGACAGAATGGGCATGGTCTTGCTGGACCAAAGAAGCTAATGAACACTGAGAAATAGGGCGGAGTCAGTTTTGGGACCTGGATTTGGAAAGTAAGAATTCTTCCAAACTACATGCAACTGAGGAACTTTTTTATGTACTCAAAAAAGAAATATTCAAATGAGAGCTTTCTTGGGAAAGTGGTATTTATTTATTTATGCCCCTTGCATCTCTTTGAAGTTCCATAAAGCGCTTGAGGCTGCTTAAATAAGGATCTGAAATTGGACGACATTAATGCTGAAATATTTAGACAAAGAAGCAGAGCCACATGGCTATGGAACTGTGGCATCTAAAGCAAAGGCAGTGTGATGTGAAGCTAACATCTAAACCCACACCAGATGGGCCTGTAGACATGCCAGAGACGGGTTTCAGATTCAGCAGTGAACTGGCCAGCAGGCACTACCCAAAAGGAGATATCCTCACACACAGGATCTGTGTTGTTGAGAGGAAGAACCACGCAGCAACTTGCAAATCCTGAAAAGCAGGGCACGTTTCCCATTGGGAAGCCAGAGAGGTTTGTCTCCAAGTTCTGTAAGGAGGGCAGCGTGTGATGGAACACTGACCCAGAGAACTCCTTTCTTAGTAGGATTTATTCCAAAAGCCACATTCAAAAGCAGAATGTTAAATTTGCTTTAATGGAGTTTAGATTCCTTGATTTTCATGGAACAACCAGATTTCAGCTTCAGGTCACTCCAGGACATATTCCCTGGTGTCCATAGCTCAACAATCTTCAGGCCCAGCTCTGTCACTGGGTTAGGAACCACAAGGCTCAGAGATGATCGGTAATTAGAGCTCTGGGCAATCAGAACATAGAGAAGAGTTCTTTTTCCAGATTCTGGGACAGCCACAGTCTCTGGGCTCCTGAAGAGTGGGTGAGAGATAAAGAGACTTTCCCTATCTTTATACTGAAATAGTTTCAGCTGCCATTAAACTTTTATCGACTGTAAGCCAAGCATAGTAATTGTTGTAATGTCCATAGAGGCAAATCTGTTGTGTGGGGACAGGGGTCACTGCTTAGTGGCAGACATGTGCAAAAGGAGTCCACTCTGAGAAATGAACTTCAGATGCACACTTGGAGTGCATTAGAGAGGCAGAGATAGAGAGACAGAGACAGACAGACAGACACAGAGAGAGACAGAGACAGAGAGACACACAGACAGCAGACAGGCCGACACAGAGAGAAAACAATAGAGACAGAGAGAGCAGAGAAAGAATCTGTGGCCTTCTAATTTACTCTGGGTTTGGGACCAATACAGTTCATCAAGCTATTTTGAAGCCTCTTATAAATAACCCCTGAGCACATCCAATTATACTTGATTTCGTATTCACCAAGCAGCCCCTGCTTATTAATTCAATTTCCAAGAGTCTGAGAAAGGGAAGTGTGGTAGATGTATGCCAAGGCAGCTGTAATTATTTCCTCCCTGTCACTGGGCCTCATGCAGTTGACTTTGAGATTCATCCCTTGGATGCCTATAGCCCAGTTCCACACATCTCCTTGGGCTGGCCTAGTGTAACGCTGTGGTCAGTGGAATCTGCTGGAATGGCCAGTGTTGAGCCTAGGTCTAAAGAGACCCTGCACATGCCCTTCCTCCCTCTACCCCGCATTCACTGGAATCATATGCAACCACCATGGGATGAACATGGGCCAACCTGTGTAATGATGAGGAAGAAGGTCTATCTGTTGTTTGCTGGCAGGATGACAGAAATGAAGCCATGTGATTTTTCAAAACACTCCTGTATTTCCAGCTTACCTGTGAGAAGGACCTAGAAAATACTTAAAGATTCCAACCCAAAGAAATGAGAACTGTTGAAGGAGAAGGGAACGCTGAGTACTCCAATTTGATCATTCCATCTGAACTAGCTAGTTAGCACTGCCAACTTGATAAGCCAAGAGCCACCTGGGAAGAGGGGTCGCAACCAGGAATTGTATAAAGCAGGTTGGGTTGTGGACCTGTCTTTAGCGGACTTTTCTTGGTTATTAATTGATGTAGAAAGATGCAACCCACCATGGGTGATACCATTCCCTAAATAGGGCACCCCTGAGTGTTTAAGAGTGACGGAAGCGAGGTGAAAAGCAGGCAGGCAGGCAGTCTGTGTGTATCTGTTTCTCTCTGCTCTCGACTGTGACTGTGTGGTGACGAGCTGCTTAAGTTCCTGCCTCAACTTCCCTCAACGATGGATGTCATCTGTGAATTGTAAACCTAATAAATTCTTTCCTCTCTTGTGTTCTTTTTGGTTAGGATGTTTATCATAGCAACAGAAATGAAAGTAGAACAAGGCCACGCATGTGTGTGTGTGTGTGTGTGTGTGTGTGTGTGTGTGTGTGTGTATAAAATGTATCAGATACATCAATTAGCATTTTTAAACGAATCTATTACATTCTTAGAATTTAGGTCACTTTCCCCTCTTCCCTGGTAGGTTGAGTGGCGATGGCAGAGGGTTGTGACTGTTGAGTGTCTTTAATTCCCCAGAATCTCTCTGCACCTGCTGCTGTGGCAGCCACAGCAGCTCCTCTCTGCTGAGTTTTCCTCTCTGCTGGCCTCATCACCTGTCCTCTGGGAAACGACAGGCAGTTGTGCACGAAGTACCTGTCAAGACAGACGCTGGGCAACACCAACTTTTAATTGGATTCTGTAGTGGTTTCTGTGGCCAGATCTGACCCCCTGGCATTTTCATTTTCCAGAGTCTTGTTGTCAGTTTTATTGTGAGGAGTGTGGTCGAGCCTGGCCCCTCTCTCCTGCGAGTCCCTGGTTTCTGCCGGGTTGCTGCTGTGTCTCATTATTGCCGATGCTACTGGACTGGTAGACCTTTTGATAGCTGGAATGGAGGCCCATGGGACTCACTAATGACATCCAGGGAGATTCAACAGGTGGGATGCTGCCTAGGAGATACCATGGTGAAAATGCACCTGTCTGTGCCCAGCAAGGCATGAAAGATTTCTTTCCTTTAAAAACCGCTGAAAGAGTCAGGCTGACATTCTTAGGTTCTCCGTACAACACCGTGAGGAGTTAGGGTTCAGCTTAGAAAATGCCTGGGAACTTGGGGGATGTTTTGTGAAATTAAAATTTTATTCATGCTCATTCTCCTGTTAAGAAATTAAAGAGTTAGGCCATTATGGTGGGGTGATTCCTGGGATGGGAACGTGGAGCCTGGATTTGAGGCTCACTTGGGGAACATGCCTGGTTCTTCAGTGTTGGCTGTATGCCTTCCAGCAAAATATAGGCGCAGCTTCTCTGAGACTCTGTGCAGTGAGAATGGTATTAAATTTGTCAGGAGGATTAAGTAATTTAAACGTGTATAATTCCTAGCACGGAGCTCAGAGCATGTGCACACTTGATATATGTGAGCTTCATTTCCAGCTCTTTTCGCCATTTCTGACTTGATTTTATTGCTATTGTTTACTTGATTTCTCTCTCTCTCTCTCTCTCTCTCTCTCTCACACACACACACACACACACACACACACACACACACACTTCTGTAAAATGGTGGATGGGTTTTTGGAAAGCAATATGACACTTTCATGACAATCTTTAAATTATATATTTTGGATCTAATAATCTCACATAACTGTGTACAAAAGTATGATCCAAATTGTAAAAGTTTACAGAGCTATAGTCACAGCAAGGCTGACTATTGCTTCAGAAAATGACTTTTCTGATCACTTCTTATTTGCTTTGGTTTCTAAAAAAAGCATCTTCTTCGTCCTTTAAATTATGCTACCTGCATTTCATTTATTAATGCTCCTGTAGCATCAGTAAATTCTCATTACTATCCCAAGTCATTAAAAAAATAGATCGATTTTAATTTCCCCCTGGGCACACAATGAATCACAACTTCTACAAAGATTGTCAAGTAAGTTTATTTCTTCATCCAGGCAACCATTTTTCTAAGAGAAGCCTTACTCTGGACCATAACCCATCTTTAGTGCTCATGACTCTTATGAGTTCCTCATAATGTTGGCAATGAGATGTAGCCATACGTTTTCTCAGGTCCCAAGTTCCTCCGATTTTGCCCTGCTCCACAGTTCCTCAACCACTTATAAAATAATCATTCACAGGCTTAATATTATTTACAAACTGTATGGCCTATGACAGGCCTCTTGCTAGCTAGCTCTTAAATTAACCCATTTCTATTCATCTATGTTTTGCCATGTGTTCTGTGGCTTTACCAATCTGCTGGCATGTTGCTCCTTGGGCAGCAGGCTGACATCTCTCCAGACTCCGCCTTTCTCTTTCCTGTCTCTCTCCTTGGATTTCCTACCTACCTCTAAGGTGCCTTGCCATAAGCCAAAGCAGCTTATTTATTAACCAATGGGAACAACATATATTCACAGCATACAGAAAGATATCCCCCAGCAATAAGATGGTCAAAGCGAGTGCATTGTGAACACAGTCATGGAAGCTTTTGAAGCAGAGGGGAGGAAACTCATTTTTGGGTAGTCAGCTGCTCACCCCATATGGAGGTCCTCCATGGCACTGTCACAAAAGTGCTATGAGGAAGCATTTTACGATGGACTTTTCTGAGTAGGGACCTGATGTCCAAGATCGCAAATGTCTTCCTTATAAACCAAGAATGTCAAAGATTGCTTGACCTTAAAATTCATGTTCTTCCTTCTGTTCTCAGCAGCCTCAAAGGCAGAGGCCCTTGCCTTTGGCTATGCGTTGCAATCATTTGGGAAGCTATCAAAAATAGTCATCCCCAATACACAGGCAAAAAGGAGTGAAGTTGGAGATGCCCCACTATCTGCTGTCAAAAGCTGCTGTAGGGTTCATTATTGAGATGTTTTACATCCTTAAAAGAGTAGGGTCAAAGGTCAGCAGAGCAGAGAGAGCAGAAACAGAGTTTGCAAATACATATAATAGGTCATTGTGAGACGGGAGTGAGAGCTCAAATGGTAAAGTACTTGGTGACCCAAGTGTGAGTCCCCAGGGCCACATAAAAAAGCCAGGGGTTGGTGCTTCACTTGTATTGCCAGCACTGGGGAAACAGAGACAGGCAGGTCCCCGGAGTTCATTGACCAGACAAGCTACCTTACTCAGTGAACAGGCCAAGAAGAGACTCAGTTTCAAAAGACAAAACAAACAGAATAGCAAAATGGATGGCATCTGAAGAAAGACAGTCCACATATGTGCACACCCCCCCTCCACACACACACACAGAAGAGAGTCATTGTGAAAAGGCTATGTGTTATATTATTCCATTATATGGTATTCCAGAAAAAGAAAACCAGTTAAGATGGGAGAGAGGCCGTGGTTTCAGGGGCTCAGGAGGCAGTGAAGAGGGAAGGATAAATGAAGCATTGGCGGTTGTTCAATACAATGATCCAAATCTATCTCATATAAAACAATATATTAATATATAACATGTATCACATTGTGGTATTCTGTGTTATATTCCTTAATTACATAATATTGTCATTTTCAAGGCCTACAGAAACTCAGTAACACAAGGTCTTATTGTATATTAACTAAATGAATCATGGAGGGGGTTGGAGGAGTCTTGGGATGAAATGTGGAACTGTGATAAATATTTTTAGTTTACTATAAAAATTGGAAATAACCTCATGGTATGCAGACAAAGGGGAGGCTGGCCTAAGTAACTATGGGAATGACTGACATCTGTAAGGCAAAAGCTAAAAGAAATATACAGAAGCACCATGCTATAGTTGTTAACATTTCTCACGGTGGTTCACATTAGCACTTTTCATGCAGTTATACGTGCATACTGGAATTGAATATCTATGTGCATGGGCAGTGAGGGGAGTCAGGTGTCTGTCTGTCTCATGGCTGTCATGGAATGTTACAGAGAAGTAAAGGAAGGAATCTGTAATCACCGCTGTGGTACTGGGTTAGAGTTGAGGGTTTCAATAGAACTTTTGTTCATTATATATAGACATGGGTTGTTACACATAGAAGTATTTACAGATAATATAGAAATATATATATATATGTATGTGTGTCAGTATACACACAGATATCTGTTTGCCTCATCAGCTGTATATTAACATTACCCTGAATGTAACAAGCACACCTACTATGCACAACTTGATTTCCAATGTTATTCTTCAATAAAATGGAACATATTTTGAGTAAATGACTGGTTCTAAGACTAAGATGGGAAATATCAAAGATGAGACTGGAATGAAAAGAAAATGCTCATAAGCACACACACACACACACACACACACACACACACGGAGGGGGATATGCTAAAGGAATGCAAAGTTAGGCAAACTAACTCCCAATGGCTTAGATTGGGACATTTGAATAACAAAAGAAATAAATCGCTAATGGGTTGAAACCTAAAGTATAAAATAAACACATATCTAATGACACCAAAAGGAGTAAGTTATTAAATAAATAATTTTCTGTGTCAAAGATTTCCATGTAAGGTGCATAGACACTCTGCTCTCAGAAATTAGAGCATAATTCCTTGTTGCTTAAGTGTAAGTTGAACACAGTCCTTCCCTTCCAAAGAGGATAGTTTGGAAAAGGAATAACTCTGTACTGAAGATACCAGGCATCCCCACCCTCCTTAGCTGGATAATTAAGAGCAGTGTTGGAGGTGTGAAATTACATTGCTAGCATGCACCCTGGATAGGAGTAATGAGAATGGTCCATTACTGTTATGATCTTCTTTCATCAGGAAAACATCAACAGACTCCAAGTGAGGAGCCTTTTCTAAAATATCTTACCATACTCCTAAAAGAAAACATAAATAATTAATCAAGATCATAAAAAACCAGGGAAATTTCATAAACTGTTATCATCAAGAGGAGCCCAAGGAGACACAACACTGTGCATGAAATCCTGGAAAAGAAGGATGGAGGTTGGGAAAAACCTGAGGAAAGAAGTGTGGAGTGTACCCAATGATCCTGTGTCAACAATAATGTATCACTGGGCTGGAGATAACCTCAGGGGTAGAATGCTTGGCTAGTATTTGGGAGACCCTAGATTCAATCCCAGAGAGGAAGTAGAGAAGTGAAGATGAGAAGGAGGAGGAGGAGGAAAGAAAATTTAAGAACAAATATACTAACATAGCATATTAATAATAGGAAATGGGTGTGAGGTATATGGAAACTCTATACCATCTTTGCAATTTTTCAGCTTATCTACAGACCTAAAGTCAGTCTCAGATAAAATGTTTACTTAAAAAATTTGAATGCCTCAGCATCACCCCCAAGATTCTGATTTAGTCTGGATCATGGCCCGAACTTCAGGACTTTTGAAAACTCCCAAGGTGATTCTAATTTGTAACCAGCAATCCATCCGTCTATAGGAGGATGGTGTCTACATAGGCTGCTCTTCTTTCCTTTTTTTTTTTTTCCTTAATTATGCTAAGCATTCCAGCCTGGTAAAATAGTCTACCTTAATGATTTTGGCTGTTTGAATACAGCAATTCTTTAGGCTCAAGACCAGTGAGGTGTTGCTTAGACAGTGCTATTACCTGTTAAATTAAAAATCTTACCCAGAAGTTGAAAATAGTACACAGAGTTGAAATAAATGGACAGTGAAGGACAGAGTGTGAGATGTGCTGTGAGTTGAATCTGTATGTGATAGGAATGCCTTTCCCTTCTTTGCATCTTACTCTGTGTGTTAGAGGTGAGACACCTCTAGGCATAGAAGGTTTTGGCCTTAATTAGAGAGAGAATTATTGTTTGGGGTTTGATGGTGAAAAACATGTTAAGGGTCTGACCTGTTGCAAATGTCACGTTCAGGTTCAGGAACCAGAGAGCTGAAGCCATCCTATTTGTCTCTGGCAGGGGTGCAGGGCAAGGACGCATGTCCTATACCTGGTCTGGAGATGATGGACTTCAGCAAGCATCAAGGAAGAGAGTGTACCTGACATAAGTTTGGATGAAGAAAGGCATGCTGAAGTCCCCTCACTGACAATCTGGAAACAAAAAGAGTACCTTTCTACACTCACATCTCTTGCTGAAAATCCTAAAAGGCCAGGAGATCACTTCACCCACATCAAGGTACACAAAAGCTTATTTTCCCTATCATTTTTCTTCCTCAAATCATCAGTAGTGGGAATTCCTATATTTTCTAAGAATATTCAACCTGCCAGAAAGCATTTCTAATCACACCTTATACAGTGCTAAGCACTGAGGAGATATTTTTAAAAATTAAAAAGTAATCATGGCCCTTATTCATTTATCCAACCCACAATTTAATTGTGTCTCATGCACCAGGCATCTGAAGGAAGAGGAAGAGGGTGATGTGCCCTGGGGAGCTCTTATCAAGTGTACAAATCACACCTTGTACGCAGGTGGGTACTAGATAAATAATAATAATAATAATAATAATAATAATAATAATAATTGTAATACATAGCAGAATCTAAGTGAGGTATGGCTTCTCTCTTAAGTTCACAGCCATCTAAGAGTTTCCTCTCTGGTCCAGGTATTCCTAGTATCTAGGGAAACACTTGGTTGCAGATACTGGCTGGGAGATGGTACAGCACTATTGTAGTTGGGGTATGAAGTATCTACTCACAAGATTCATATGTTGAAGGCAGAGTCCTCTCTGGGTGGATCCAGTCAGTACGAGGAGACTGAATCACAAGGGCTCTGATGTCATCAGTCTTCTACCAGAGGCTCTGAGGCAATGCTATGGGTTAACTCATTAGTGTTGATTAGCAAGGCACATCCATGCTCAGCTATTGGGACCATCTCTTTGCTGGCATGGAATTTGGAGAGTGATTTACACAGTGGGTACTGGGTCACTTGTCAGAAGATTGAAGATTTTCAGGAAACTGTACCAATGCAAAATTTAAGTAGCTAAATGCTGTCAGGCATTGCTGATCTAAGTGTGTAGTATTAAATAATTGTTCCATTAAGGCATATCAGCAGGGAATTAAGAAAGGTGACCCAAATTCTATACTTCTTTTTAGTAACTCAGTGTAATGTAGAGCTAACACTCATTGGATCTCAGCTGCAGGCATGTGAGATGAAAGAGGAGGGAGAGGGTGATGTGCTCTGGAGAGCTCTTACCAAGTGTGCAAGTCATGCCTTGTAGGCAGGTGGGTAGGGCAGGTATCTACCTTGTAGGCAGGTGGATAGGGTTTCTCTCATTCTCTCTCTCTCTCTCTCTCTCTCTCTCTCTCTCTCTCTCTCTGCGTGTATGTGCATGTGTGTGTGAATGTATTTGTGTTCATTTAGTTCTCTGTTATTCGCTTGTGAACTTTGTTAATTTTTACATTACTATGACCAAAATACAAAAAGTCTGATGGGAACAACTGAGGGCAGTCAAGATTTATGTCACTCATGGTTCCAAAAGGTTGGATTCATGATTGCCTAGCACCACATACTTGGGCAGAACATCATATCAGCCAGAGCATGTGCCCAAACATTGGGATTGCTTCATGTTGCCTAGAAAGCAAAGATTGAAAACAGATGAGGCTGGGAATGGGATACCCCTAAGGACTCATCCTAAGTGACCTACTTTCTCTAGCTAGGGCACATCTTCCAAAGTAAAAGGAACCTGCCACAACACTGCCACTACCTGGCCTGAGAGTTCAAAACCCAAGCTGGGAGGGGGCAAACATGTCCTATCCAAACCTCTAGCATTTGGGATCTCGAAAAGTCTAGTTTAAAACTGGAAAGGGCAGTTGGTGGGCCGTCTGCCATTGTGAGAAGGAATGTGCGACCTATAAAAGACCCCACCCTCTAGAAATTTTGATGTAATAGATCCTATTCTCTTTGTGTCCTTCTTTGGAAAAAAATTGGCCCACTCATCTATGCACCATCCCCTCCTGAGTCAGTCAGGATCATCACCAGTTAAGGTTAGAGCAGGGGCTTTCAGCAGTTTCCTCCAATAGTGAGTGCCGATCTCCCTTTCACAAGCTGCCGATTACAGTCTCTTCTTGAAGACGTGGAGTGATATTATTGTGTACTGCTGATCAAGGGCCATATCATGTGCATGAAGGATGCATCAGCCAGCTGACAAAGCAGCAGTCTGGATTTTTCTCTCAAGCTGAAGGGCACCCTACTTCCACAGGAAAGTGAGCTGTGAGTGTGAGGCAGGGCTAAAGCATCCTTTGGAGGGATCTTGTCAAGTATTTGTTTTCATATTTAAGTTAAGAACCTAGAGTCTGCATAGAGCTTTGTCAATTTTTGTTGTTACTGGAAGGTAGTCACTAGCCACTGATAAGCCCAACAATCCACAAGAATGCACTGATGGAGGGAAATTTAACAACCCTCGTCCCATGCCTGTTCTTTCTTCCTTCCTTCCTTCCTTCCTTCCTTCCTTCCTTCCTTCCTTTCTTTCTTTCTTTCTTTCTTTCTTTCTTTCTTTCTTTCTTTCTTCCTTTCTTCCTTTCTTTCTTCCTTCCTCTTTCTTTCTTTCTTTCTTTCTTTCTTTCTTTCTTTCTTTCTCTCTCTCTCTCTCTCTCTCTCTCTCTCTCTCTCTTTCTTCTTCTTCTTCTTCTTCTTCTTCTTCTTCTTCTTCTTCTTCTTCTTCTTCTTCTTCTTCTTCTTCTTCTTCTTCTTCTTCTTGTTTTAAAGCAGCTAGAGACCTATTATTATAGTTTTCTTATCTTCACATATCTTTTGGGGCCGGATACTACTTGGTGATCCTCTATTATGATTCTATTTTAAAATGTCCACCACAGGCTCATGTGCATAGATGATGTTGATTCAGGAGACTGTGGACCCTGTGGGGAAAGGGACATGATTGGTAGAGGTGGGTCTCTGGAAATAGCCTTTGCAGGTTGTATGTAATCCAGCCTTGCTCCCAGCTCGAGGTCTCTGCTTCTTTTCTTCTGTGGCTTCTTTTCTTCTGAGGCTCAGTTAATCCTGAGTAGATAGATGATGACCGTAAAACTTCAGGTGTCCCCAAATACCCAGGCAAGTGTTTATGGTCATTGTATAAACCCTCTCAGCCTACCTTAAATCTAGCATATCCATAGCAGGAGTGTGTTGGGACATGGTGGAAGGCAAATGCAGAACTGTTACATAATATTTCTTGGGGAGATGTACAGAAACATCCATTCACCCCAGAAAGGACACTGATATACCAAAGAAAAGATTCCTTCCTGATCAAGCCTGGGAACCGATGGATTTATTGAGGGAACTTACCTGCCACAGTAAGGTCCTGCCATTGCCAACTGAGCTGCTGCAGTCAGCCATTGTGTATCCCCCACCATAGTGAGCTGGACCTGCTACACTGTGAGCCCAGAGAAGTCTGTCCGTGTATAAAATGTTTCTGTTAAGTGTTTGGTCACAGCAATGGGAGAAGTAAGTAATGCACACCCCTGCCAGAGACAGTTCCTGTAGTCAGCAGAGCTATTTCCCTGGATGAGACATGACCACCTGGCTTGCAGTCATGGCCATGAAATAAGCAAAACAATATGGTAATGTCAGATCTACGGATCTTCTTTTTTTTTTTTCTGTGGGTGGCCAAGGGAGAGAGTCCTCCAGATCCTCACCTGAGATTTCAGGCCACACCCCTTCCTGCTCATGCCCCAAGCTGCATGTGGTCTTAGGTGATGCTAGAGTGTAGAAGTGGTTGAAGGTTGACTAGGGCTCCAGTGATCTTGATTTTGTGAGTCATTATTCATGCTGGGGTGAGACTATTCAGTGGCACATATACTTTTGAGTTTCCTATGCTCTTTAGGTACCTGTCCATGCTCCTATAAGTACCCTCATTGGTTCCCCAGGCTTGATCAGGATGGAATCTTTTCTTTGGTATGCCAGTGTCCTTTCTGGGGTGAGTAGATATTTCTTTACATCTCCCCAAGAAATATCATGTGACAGTCCCATATTTGCCTTCCACTATGTCCAAGCACATTCCTGCTATGAATATGTTGAATTTAAGGTAGGCTGGGTGGGTTTCTACTGTGACCATAAACCCTTGCCTGGGTCTTTGGGGACACCAGGAATCTTACGGTCATCATCTACTCAGAGTAAACTGATCCTGTGACTCTGCACATTTTGGTGTTATTACATCAGGTTAGCTTTCCTATTACTAGTAGGATGGTTGGCCAGTTGCAGCCAATTTGTGGGTGAGGGGGTGGGTTTCTATATGCCATTTTCTCCTGGTAGGATCAAGTCTGAAACCTGTTTGTGATTCCACATTCCTTCAAAAGAACCTTATCCACCCCTTGGATCAGTAGTCACCCCAATCATGACTTTCTTAGCTTAGTACTGGAGCTTTACAATTTAGATGCCTAGACCCCTGGCATGGCTCTGAGTCCCCAGGGATGGGATGTCTCTAGAGCATCCGAGGTCCATTGAGGTGGAGGAGTGTTCTTGAGACACTGGGAGGTAGCAGGCCATGAAAAAGTCCCCAGATTCACGGGCCACAATAGGTCCACACTTTAGCACACACCTTCAGTGATTCCAGTTTGTGAAAATCCCAGACAGTTACTATGTCCATATGAACACATCCCCCCATAAGGTTAGTATGATCAGGTCATCTTACAGAGAAAACATAGGATCTCTATGACACTGTAGCTCCACCCCCACACCCATTTAATGCGGGGAATTTTGAATCTTAATTTCAAAGTGTGTTATATTCCTGATTGGGCTATGTTTCTTTTCATTTTCTTTTCTCCCTTCAAGCTGCTTTAGAAAAGCCTAATATATTCAGTTTTCCTCATCCCTGATTTTAGATTTTCCTGATAGAAACCCAGTTTTCCCTGTGAGATGTAATGCTGATCACTTGAGTTTTTAAAGAGTAGGGTGAAACCCATAGTCTTAGAAACTATCTTGTGCTATGGGATGTTCTCTGTGCTGTGAATGTATTGCTATGATTGACTGATAAATAAAACACTGATTGGCCAGTAGCCAGGCACAAAATATAGGTGGGACTAGGAGAGAGGAGAATTCTGGGAAGTGGAAGGCTGAAGCAGAGAGATGCTGCCAGCTGCCATGAGGAGAAGCATGATGTAAGATACCGGTAAGTCACGAGCCACGTGGCAAGGTGTAGATTTATAGAAATGGGTTAATTTAAAATATAAGAACTAGATAACAAGGAGCCTGCCATGGCCATACAGTTTAAATAATATAAGCGTCTGTGTGTTTATTTGAGTCTGAGTGGCTGCCAGCCCAGGCGGGACTGGAGATAACTCCAGCTACAATCTTGAGCATAAATTCCTCGGTGGGGCATAATCTACATGCACTAACCTACCACCCACGAACATATCCAACCATACTTTCCTCCTTCTATGAAGTGTATCAGAGCCTGTTGGGTTATGATGGAAAGAAGAAATGAAGGGTAGATAGAAAATTCAATAGGTCAGCTTCTCTCTCTAAAAGATCTTTGTGTTTCTCTTACCAGTCTACCTGTTCCCGAGCTGTCAGGGCTGCGAAGTGTCTGGGAACCATCAGGTCTTGTTGGTCCTTTAGAATTGGAGTTTAGACTTGATTTTTTTCATTAAAAGTGTTTAGCATTATGAGAGAAATAATTTCAGAGTAGCCAACTAAAGACTTACCTTATTCATTTACAAGAAACTATTTCCTCTCCCTTGTGTGCCAGGCACTGGTGGTACAATGTATTGTTGTGATATGATTTTAAAAATATATTAGTCTTGGTTCCCATTTCTTTTTTTTTTTTTTCCCTTTTTTTGAGCTGAGGATCGAACCCAGGGCCTTGCGCTTGCTATGCAGGTGCTCTACCACTGAGCTAAATCCCCAAACCTTGGTTCCCATTTCTAACAGAAATCCCAAAAGTTGTGAAGTTTTCTGAGTGAGAGGAGTGTGTGTGTGTGTGTGTGTGTGTGTGTGTGTGTGTGTGTGTGTGTGTTAATGAGGCAACATTGGGGCAGAAACAGATCCCTTGAAGGTAGAATCTGGTCACCAGGGGATTAGCATGCTGAGCTTTACATGTCACCTCTACTTCTAAGACGTGGTCCAGGGGTAGGAAATGGAGTTAAATCACGGATGGCTAATGATTTAGTAAGTGATGCATACAAAATGAAGCTTCTGGAATAACTAACTCTAGGGCTAAGTGAGCTTCCTCATTAGTGGACACAAACAGAAATTCTGAGAGGGTGATATGCCCAGAGAGGGCATGGAAGTTGGGTGTTCTCTTTCCTATACTTGTCCCCATGGAGCTCTTTCGCTGGCTGTTCTTGGGTCATTTCACATATAATAAAACTGCAATAGAAAGTAAAAGACCTCCTGTCTGCAGGTCAAGAGGCCTTTCTGTGTGGAATGTGGATAAAAGAAAAAAGAAAGGGGTTGGGGATTTAGTTCAGTGGTGTCCCAGGGAATGTCTTTGCAGCTAGTGTCTAAAGTGGTGACATCTTTACTTGTGAGGTGTGCACTGACTAGTATCCGAAGGAATTGCATAATTGGCCTCTTAGTTGCTGTTATAAGGAATTAAAGAAGTGGTCAGTAAATGAATGATGCATCTGGGGATAGAATGGTGACCAGAAACAGAAGTTCCCATTCTCAAAGTCTGCAGCTTTGCCACAAGTGTGTTAGGTTCCTTTAGCACAATACCTCATACCATTCATTTAGCTCTTGAACTCTACTCCATCGGTCTCAGAGACTAATGCTTGTGGCGCACTTCAGTGGGCTCCATGCTTTCTATCCCTGTCTGGGGGAGATCACTGGGGGTCCAGCACCCAGCAGGAACTTGATGGGAAGGAGGCAAGCAAAAGCAAGATGGTGACTAACATGGTCTTGTTTCCTCCTTGTGAGGCCACCATTGGCCGTGTGTCTTTTCTCAGTTCACAGCCTGGTTACTCCTGCTCTCCTGGGGCCTGGGAGTGGTAAAAATGCTCTCTGGCTTCTCTCAGCTCTTGTGGTTCTATTACATCTACATACACACTTGTAAAAAAATACAAAAAAGCTTCCTTTGTCAATATGCCTTCTTTGAATTACCCTCATAGGAATGTTCCATCGCCTTGGGACCCAAAGCCAGAACTTGTGACTATTGGATTTATGTTTGCTGAGTGTGTTAACTTTTCTTTTATTATAGTTGATACCATGGCAGCTGTTCAGCTGCTTGTGAAGGTCACCCGGTCTGCAATGAACGAAGCACATAGAGCAAAGTGCCTATCTTCCTATTTCCTTTGGCACAAGAGAACAGAGAAGAGAAACCTGAGCACCAGCTCTGCTTTATAGCATTTAGAATTGCACTTTCCATTGCCAAAATGCACCTCTCATTCATTGTGATTTTGGCATCGATTTCTATATTCCAGTTTTGAAGATGCATTAATGGTCTGGGTTTATAGAAACATGCTGATGAGAGGTTGATAAGTAATGCAAAAAGATATTGCCATTATCATTTTATTGGTGAGATGGGAGAGAATAGTAACACTGGAAAGTTTAATTGTTATCCCTGAAACATGTTTCATGATAAACATTTTAGTGAAAGATAATCCAGTAGTAGACCATTAAAGGAAAAGAAATGTGTGTTTTTCATGTTTACTGAGGTTTTAACACAGAGAGCTATATATCCTAACATTGGTGTTTGATGTTAGGCTCACTGTCTGAGCCCCACCCTAGCACTTGTATTAGAATCTTAGTTTTTCCAGTGAATTTCTTGTGAAAAGATATGAACTCGTGTATTTCTACCTTTCCACAAGAGTCACTTTGAACCTCCTTTGCTTTCTAAGCCATTAATGAAAAATGCATTAGGATGGTCAGGAAGGATATTCAGAGCAGGTTTAAACCTTACCTGTTTCTGATTCATTCTTGTGAAGATACAAGGAGAAGTGTGTGTAGAAAGATCTCTGCAGAGCTAGAAAGAGGCTGTCTCCATCCCTGACTCAAAGAAATCAAGAGTTTCAAAGGCCATCCATCCCAATGCTATAGATAATGAGAACAAGGTACTGGGATTTTTAAAGATAAACCTAGACACTCAGTATGGTGGTTTCCATTATGTATTCTATTCTCTCTCCCTTAGGTACCATAAGCCAAAATAAACTCTTTCTTCCATAAGTCTATTTTGGTCATGATGTTTTGTCACAGCAACATAGAAGAACTAATATAAAAGTTGGTACCAGAGAGTGGGCTGTTTATGTGTAGACCCCAACAATGCTTCTTCTTCTTTTTTTTCCTTTTTATGTGAAGACTTTGGAACTTTGTACCACAAATGTTCTGTAAGCAGAACTTAATGGGCCATTCTAGTAGGAGCCTGTGAGACAGAAATGCTGATAATAATTTGGAATGTAGAAGCTCAAGATGTTTCAGAGGGGAACAATGGGTCTATTGGGAACTTGGCTAGAGGGCATTCTTAGGACTTTTATCAGAGACTGCTTGTGTCCTAAGAACATGTCTAGGACAAAAGCAGAAATAATTGAACTCATCCTTTGGCGGGGGAAATTTCAAAGCTGTGTAATACTGAGTGTGTGGCATGGTGGTTACTGGCAACTCTTACAGAAGTCTATAGTTAAAAAGAGGGAGTGTAGCAAAAAGAAATACAAAATTTACAGTTCAGAGAGAAAAATAATACTAGGAAGCTTAATTTACAGCTGAAGACTGCCCTGAAAGAGAGAATGTAATTGTTAAGGAGCTTAATGCTTTTAAAGAGAGACCTCCTGCTCTGCACTAGGAAGGATGCCCTCAGGGTGAGCTCCCACTGTCTGCTAAGAGTCCAACTTGTGAAAGGAGACAGAATTAAGGACTTCCTGTTCTGAGAAAGCATTACTTTAATATAAAAAAAAGCTGTTGCAAATGTGGTTGAAGGGGGCCAGGGTCCACCCCAAGCTGTGAGCTAAACTTGGCAGTGTCATCCATGTGGTACTGGCTTTGGAGGCATGAGGGGGAGGTCATGAATCCATTCCATGTTTTCAAGATGCTGCTGAAGTCAAGCAATGTGTGGCAGTGCTGGCGTTACTGCAAGATGATGGCTAGAGGAAGCCATGAGTCTATGAGAGGCCATTGTATGAAGCTGTGAAAGTCAATCCTGAGTTTCAGCAAAGACCTCAAGATGTTAGAGATAGCAGAACTGTGAGAAATCTTCCAAGGAGAACTTCCTATAGAGAGTAGAATGAGTGTGTGTGTGTGTGTGTGTGTGTGTGTGTGTGTGTGTGTGTGTGTGTGTTTTGGGGGGTATATGTTGCAGACAGTAAAACTGAGGGGATGGTAAAACCATACAGGCCCTTTAAAACTAAGCCCTAGATATCAGCCACAAAGCTAGAGAATTTGGTTATTGTCCTACTGGCTTTCAGTCTTGCTTTGGTCCTGTGTCTTATCACTACACTCCTGGTCCTCCTGTTCAGATTGATAGTATACATTCTGTGCCATTGTATGCTGAAAGTATGTAAGTTGCATTTTTTTTTTTTAAACAAGGCGATTACAGTTAAGAGACTGCCTTCAGTCTCAAAAGAGACTTTGGACTTTAAAACAACATTAAGATTGTAGAAACCTATGGGAACTTTGGAAATTGGAATACATACATTTTGTATTATGATAAGGCGAAGGGCCTATGAGGACCAAGGGGTGGGATGTGGTGATTTGAGTAAGAAATGTCCCCAGTAGACACACAAGGATTTGGACTCTTGGTCCCTGGTTTGTGGTACTGTTTTGGGATGTTATGGAACCTTCAGGAAGCTTATTGGAGGAAGTCATCACTGGGGTATACTTTGAGTAGTCATAGCCTTGCCCCACTTCCAATTCTTTCTCTCTGTCTCTGTGTCTCTGTCTGTCTCTGTCTGTCTGTCTGTCTCTGTCTCTCTCTGTCTCTGTCTCTCTCTCTCTCTGCTTCATATTTGCAGTTGAAGACATGTTCTCTCAGCTTCCTCCCTGGCGGACTACTGTAGTCATGTTCTGCTGTTATGCATTCTCCTCTGGAACCATAAGTCAGAGTAAACTCTGTCTTTCCTAAGTTGATTTTAGTCATGGTGTATTAGCACAGCAATAAAAGCAACTAATATGTAACTAACAGGCACAGCTATGTTAGTTTGCCTGGGTTAACTTGAGAACGTTCTGCAAATCAACTTATTTAAAGAATAATTTACTGTCTTGTAATTCTGGAGGATGGTAGTCCAAAATCAGAGCCTGGGCAGGTTTGTTCCTCCCAAGAGCTGTGTGATAGATGTTTTCCAACTCTCTCTTAGCTTCTTGATGGTTGTCTTGGCCCTTGTGTGCCCACAAGAGCTTCATTTTATGTTATTTGTGCCCAAATTCCTCCCCCTTTGAGGACACTAGTAATACCAGGTTATAGACAACCATAATGACCTCCTTTTAACTGGATTGCCTCTGTAAAGGTCCTCTATGGGGACCAGGACTTCAGCTGTGGATTCTGGGGAAGATGGAGACATCATCTGTCTGAAGACTGAGAGCAACTCAATCCTTCAACACCCTTGTTAGCTTTTATTTCCTGTCATACTAATTTCAGTATCCTCATTTTCCATCTTCTTTCATCCTGGGATAGCATACCAGAGTGTAGTTAGAACTAAGGATTTTTACAAACACTTCAAAGAATTCGATTTAGGGGAAAATAAAGCCAAAGCAAATCCCAGGCACCAATAACTATTATTAATATAGCCCAGAAATACTCATTTTGGGAATAAACATGAACTTTTCATTACTCCATGGTGGGTAGATGCTATTAAAATTTGTAGATATAATTTTCTAAGGATTATTTCATAAATTGTGTTAATAGACACATGTGTCTGGTTTTTTCCCTTTGATCTTTCCTAGGAGGAAAGATCTCCCGTGGAAGCAAGCTTTTTTCCCTCTCATTGTCCCTTGGATACAGCTTTTGCAGGACCATTGCCAACATAGGCACTAAATTCACCTAAAATGGTTTTGTCAGTGGAAGGGTACTTTAAACCATTTGCGGGTTAGGGAACAGCTGTGGTAGGGCCACACTCTGTAGAGTCATAGCTGCACATTGGTAGGAAGGATAGTTTTCTTATGTTGAACCAAATGATCTCTTGGGGGATGTGGCTCTAAACAGGACAAATATGTCTTTTGGCCATACGCCAGGTCACTAAGGTCAATATGGCTTGATCAGCCTCACATCAACCCAAAGTGCTTTGATTTGTTGCAACAGAAAACAAGTATCAGAATGTTGAACTCCACCCCAGTGACACCATTCTTCCTCTTCTTGTGTGGCTCAAGATACTCCCTGAGAGTGAGGAGCCGATGACAAGCAAACAGCACGCTCCCTCTGAGCCCACAGTAAAGTCTTCTTAGACGTGTGTGGCTTCACTGGGCACAGCAGCAATGCCACACTGCTGAGGACCCTCCACACTCAGGGGAAGCTTTTGAAACTAACCCAGAACACAGAACATGTTTCTTGTGGGAACATAGAAGTATCCAGAAGGAAACGGCATCCTCAACTATACCTTCTGAAGAGTTAACTGGCTGTTTAGAGCACCAATGATTGTGAAGAGGTTGGAGGTCTAGATCCTAATTACAAATTATCTAGGGCCAACATTAGCTTTCTTAATGGTCATTTGTTGCCTGCCTCTATACCAGACCTAAGAGCTTTGTGACCATTGGGAAAGTCATTTGGATTGTACAGACAGAACACTAGTTTCCAACCAGAAAGCTGTTAGATGTGACCTGAGGTTGCAACATGTTTCCGTTTTTGTTTTTGTTTTTGTTTTTACTTTAATCCATTGACTTGATGTTTCTATGGATGTGTTTGTAAAGTGTCCTTATTTATGCCTTTCTTTGTTTTGTTACCATAAAACACCATCCAACTGTCACAACATTGGAACATGGACTTTGAAGTAACTTCACTTTGTGTTCCTGGGCCATGGTCACTCATATTTGACTTCAGAATTGGCTACCTCTTATCTCCTGTTTATAGGACTGTCTTTTGAGCCAAATGGCTTCCTTTTTTTTTTTTTTTTTTTTTTTTTTCAAGTCCAGCTAGGCTTGCTTGCCAAAGGTCATCACATCCGGGCTTGTTGAATCTTGACTTTCCCTCCTGTAAAGAAGGTGGAAGAAGTGTCATGGGACCCTTGACTGAGTATCCAGCACCACCACCACCCCCACCTTGCAGCCAGTTATATGCAATTCTACCCTAATTGCATGTACATCTCTGAGAGAGACTAGAGTATATAGGTGGGGAAGGATGGAGAGAGAGAACTCCGTATATACAGCTATGGGGGAGTTGTCATCCATGCTGGGTACAGATAGATCTTCCAGTGTGGCTGCTCATAACACCTCACCCACACTCTGTAAGTAAGCCTAATAAATTCATTGGTTCCCCAGGGTGAACCTTGGTGAAACTGAACTTGAGTTTATTAGTGGGACCATAGGAGGAGGGTTTGGATGTGGTCTACAAGGGAAGAACTTTTAGCAATATCTCCTTTGAGGTGAGTGTTGTGTCTTTGCATCAATACTTGGTACCTGGTCAAGTTAGTAGTGGGTTTTAGGCTGTGACCCCAAACATCACTAGCAATGCTTCTCAAGGGATTATTGAGACTGTCCCAGTCCATGCCCTGGACTGGAGAGTTTGCAATTTCCCTAGGGCATTAGACTTTCACTTCTGCCAAGGAAATGAACGTCAATGACTAAACAGGTTTGGCAAATGCCAAATATTGCACCCTCCCCCTGATATCTTTGTGCCTATTGGAATGTAGAATGTTTTAAAATGTTTTAAAGAAGAGGTTTCTATTTAAGCAGATGTGTCCAAGAGTTTCTGAATCAAGACAACATTTGTTCATATAAACCCTGCAAGCAACACATTCTGAGAAGTCCTGCTGAAAAATCTGTATAAGCTTAAGACCCAGATGTGCATTGAAATAGACTGTATGTCAAGTTCATAGGCGATATAGCAACAGCTTCACAGGAAAGGAACATCCTAATACTCTGGGACAGAATGTTGCCATGGCTTTGAGCAGGGTGGAGGTGAAGGGAGAGCTGGGCTCACAGGCATTGCATCCTTTGGAGTCTCTCCTAATTGTGGGAGGGGGTGACACTATGAGTCAGCGTGAATTTGGCCTCAATAAGCAGGTGACCCTGGGCTAGCAGCCAGAAGGCAGAGACTGCAATGGCCTTTTGTCCCTCAGCTCATGCTGTGCTTCATTGGTGAGTGTCCCACCCTCCTCAGCCCCAACCCCCTACCACACCCAGTCTTTTGTGTCAACAAGGCCTGTGTGTCTGTGCGAGCTTAGCACACACTGTCTGAAGGTGAAGAGGAGGTTGTTGTTGAGATGATGACATAATGTCTACACTGCCTGTGTCACCCTGGAGAACCAGCATTTGGTCCAGTGAGATGTGCAGCAGCCCAGGGAGGCAGGATGACTACCTGACAGAGCTAGCAGGTAGATGTTTCTGTTCCAAAGACCCTTCGGTTTTAACTGCAGAGGCTATGTTGAACTGGCTTAAGACAAGATGATACCTTTGCAGGAAGGTGATGAAGCAAAAGGCAGAGTTTAAAGACTTGAAACACTGTCTTAAGTTTGGAAAACATGACAGCATAAGGGGTCTTTGAGACTCAGTCTCTGTGTGCCTTGAGAAAGGGGATTTTCTAAGCCCAATTTGGGATCAGATGCCTACTGTTGTTTACCCAGCTGTAGCGTATTCAATAGGTAGCATTCTTGTCTTTCCTATGAATACCCTGATTTATTCCAAAGACTGGTGACAGCTCAACTGTAGGGAAAAGAGTCCATTTTTATGGTTGTTTATACTCTCTCAGTGGTTGGCCATGTGATCTAGTTCTAATTGGAATCTGGCTGGATATAATTCTGGGTAGCTTTCATTATCCTTATGCAAAGGGACATATCCACCTGGCATGGCTCTTTCTCCCTTTGCTTTCCCTTTTCTTCTTGGGGATGCAGATGTGATGTCTGGTGGAGCAGCATCTGTGATCATGATGTGGTAGACATGGGATACAAGCCATGCCCTAGCGAGAGAAGGCACCAAGAAGGTGCCAAGGTCCCTCATGGTCATCCTGCCACCATAACGCTGGACTAGGAAATTCCTGGTTGTTTCTTATTTGAGAAAAATGACAACCTCTCTGTTGAATTCACATCTTCATTATTGTTGGTTTTACAAAACCAAAGCATCCCTAAGTGGAGGAATTATGTAGTGAAAACATGGGTGCCAGGAGACAACAGCTATGACTCAGTGAGTAATTCAATCTCTATTAGGAGAGATGAGTGTGGACTCATGAAAAAATGAGATGTCCCAAAGTGGGTGCTGAGGTTTCCGGCAGCCTTGGACCCTCCCTGCTGCTACCGAGCTCAGAGAAGCTCTTCATGCCTCCACATTGATGTTCTAGCTGGAATTCATGAATTAATAAAACTCCTTGCCTACTAGGAGTTTTTTAGTGCTCATGGCAGACAGATGAAAATGCTGGATCTCTTTAAATGACATTCTAAAAGAGATGAAACAGTAAGCATGAAATGAAAAGGCTTGGGTAGTGAGGGAGCAGGTTATATAATGTAAACTAAAGTGTCATGCTGGTAAGTTAAGGGAGGCTGCAGACACCAAGATCTTAGAGAGTGGTATTTGGAATGAGATTTGAGTGGTAGAAAAAAAAAAAAGATTGAGAAATCCCAGAGGACCAGGTCACTCAGGATAGAAGGACCAGTGCAGAGGCAATAAGACAGGGGTGAGCTTCACCTGCTAGACAGGTGGCTGGCTGTTGAATGGTATATGCTGCAGGGGCTTTGGGACACCCTCCGCAACAGCATCTGTGCTCCTTATCCCTCACAAAGCTCAGGTTGCTAACCGAACTCTGTGTAATACAGTGTGAATTATGAATGTTCTATCAACTGCTGTAGCTGTCAGAGCCCAGAGGGAATCGCTGGGGTCCATATGGGTGGGTATTAGCCTCCCAGACTAATTGCCTTCTGTCCACTCAAGCCACTGGAAATGGATTCATCACTCCCAGCCACAGCTCCCCAGGGGGCTAGTTTTTTCCATGCACAGCCAGGGCTGGATTCCCTTGGAATGGGGTCAGTCTTGTGCTAGCGGGATTGGCAGAGCATTCAGCTGGCACACAGCTGCTTCCAGGCCATGCTCCAGCCACCCCCTTAAGGTCTTGCTGTCACGTCAGACATGTCTCCTACTGGTGGCTACTCATGGAGAGACCTTTGCTGAAAAATAGGTAGCAAGGGCCCCGGGGTATGGGCATGCAGCCTGGGGTGGCTCACAGCCTGCCACAGCTGCTCATGCCTGGCGTCATTTTCAAGTGATACTTATCAGAGAATCAGTCACATGAGATCACAGGACCACATTCTCCCTCAAAGGTCACCCTGTCTCACACACCTCATCTGTCTGTCATTACCCAGAGCAAAGTGTCGGAAGGCCACCATCCCTGTTTCTAACTGGGTGCCTGCTAAGCTGGATCTCTACCAGCTATGGTCAAAATCCACTTCTCTTTTTCTCTGACGCTAACTTACTGACAGTTGGAACCATGATTTCTCTAGGCAGTTAGTTACCTTTCCTGTGTGACTGTGGGATTTTAGAAGTATCACCATCCACCTTAGGAGGATAAAGTTGCCAAGAAGTGCCCAACCTACCTCTTCAGATACCTTGGATTTATATCTCCTAGACCTGAGATACAGAAACACAAAACACAAAAATTGGAGAGAGCTTGGGGATTCCAGATGCAATATAAAATAGAGATGGTCACCTGCCCAGGATGGATGGTCACACTACAAAGGGATGTTCTTCTGGGTCTATGCAGCGCTTTCACAGATGAGTGGGTCACTGTGGTGTGATGACTTCTTCATCTTATGGGACAGACAGAACCAGGTGCTCATGTGACCACTGTGTGGTGGTCACTGCACCTCTGCATCTCACTTACACCTTCCTGTGTGCTTGTTGTTTTTCTTCTCACGACAAGCAAACTGAGAACAGAATAATTAAATGTCTTTAGATGGCAGGAGCAATGCAGGTAGCAGTTGAAGATTTCTGATGTTAACCTGGAATCACTCCCAAGTCCCTCTGTTTTCCCATCATTCGAGGGGGTGTGTAGTGGGTTGATGGCATAGCAGAAATTAACCATGATTTAGGTAGAGGGAAATACCTCAAACAATGGGTACAAATGTGGGTCCTGTGAGGTTCCTATTGTACTCATGAAGGAAGAGTAGAAAAACAGGATTTCAAACACAGGCCATTGGCTTTTGGTGATGCTCCTTCATTATCAGTGGTGGTGTGCAGAAGCATCCCACCAAGAAGTCTGCCAGAAGAAGCAAGGTCCATGAGGCTCCCACCAAAACATTCAACAGTATCTTCTCAACAGCTGTTCATGTTTAAAACATTTTTATATGGGTGAGTGAAAATACGTGTGTGGTGAGATATGTATGTATGTGTGTTCTCATGTACGCATCTGCACGTGTGTGGGGAGGCCAGAGGTTGATGTCATGTGTCTCCCTCTATTTCTCTCCGTACTAAGGCATGGTCTCTTGCTGAACTTGGAGCCTGATGATTTAGTGGATCTAGCCAACCTTGCCTGAGGAGTCTTGTCTCTGCCCCAGTGCTGGGATTGCAGAAAAGCTGCCATGTGCTCAGCTTTTGTGTGCGTACTGGGGATCCGGACTCCAGTCTTCATGAGTGTACAGCAAACACTTTATCGATGGAGCCTTCTCCTGGTCCTTCCCTTCTCTTATTTTAGTCATCACTGTGAGACTCAGAGCCCATGGAACCTACAAGGCCAGACTGTAAGTCCTGCTTCTGACACTGAGGCTGAGCGTCTATGGTGAGCTTGCCCGTGTCTCAGTAGTTCATGTGCAACACACAGCAGTGATAGACCCCTCCTGAGAAGGTGGTAAAGACTGAGGAGGTCACTGAGAAGTTCAAATGCTCAATAAAGTTAGGCTGCTGCCCACAGCTGTTGATGCAGCTGCAGGGGCGTGGACTCAGATCTGAGGGCTCTGCAGCACTCCAGAAGGACTATATCCACAGGTCACGGCAACGGCAGCCTTTCTAGGGCATGAAATATTCCAAAGATACAATTGAGGACAGGTTCTCTTAACCCTGTGGACTGATCCGCTCTGGACTTTGAACCCCCAGGGTTATCTTCATTTTCTGCCAGTGTCACCCCTGTAATGGCAGGAAGCTCAGCTTGCCCACTTGAAAAGCAAAAGCTGACCTGCAGGTTATACTAAGTATTTGATGTGGAGAGAGAAGCAGAAGTCAGAGGCCCTTGTGTAACGTGGAGGGCATAAAGGAGCCAGCGATAAAACCACAGCCCTGAGCTTCCCCAAAGTATCATAAATCCCCCTGGGCTGGTCCAGTCATGGCTAAGGTGTCTGTTGTCTGTTGTTTTGGGCTTGAGACAGACTAGGAGGAAAAGCTGATTTGTGATTAGAGGCTAGAACATGCTTCTATTTGAAATTATTCCTGTTATGTAAAACAACCTGTGGTTGCTTTCCGGTTTCTCAGCAATATTCTGACTTCAATTGATTGCTTCCTGTGAATTTATCTGTTTCCCCACTTGAAGCTGTTTCTTCCTTCCTCCTTCTCTTTCCCTCCGTCTCATATCAGATCTTCTTTTCCCCCTCATATTTAGATCATCTCTCCTCTGACCTTTCAACAGCTTACCATTTTGTTGTAGGATTTGAGCAAAGTTGAAACACAGAGCCAAGTGAGAAACTGTGAAATAGCAGCCCATCCTTCACAGAGCAAATGCACTCTGGGCTATTTCTGGCCAGAGCAGATGTGGCCTTGATGGACTGTGGGGAATAGTATCTCTCAGGTAAAAATAAGTTGCTAAGATTAGGACTCAAATGATGCAAATCCTTCACTCTGCAAGCTAATCTCATGAGGAACCATGGAGAAAGAAGACTGACTTGGACTCATGGAAGATCCTACACCGGCCATCAACCAATGGACCTCAGGCCATGACCTGTGTCTTAAGAAAATGTTTTCCGGCTACATCAGCAACCAAACTGAATAGAGTAGCAAAACTCTGTGTGTTGTCATCCAATTTGGCACAGCATGAGAAAGTGATAAGCTTGCATCAGAGACTGTTGAAGTCACCTGAATCCCAGTTCTCTGGTTTCTAACCCAAAGGTAAGCAGTCCATTTAACTTGCCCACTTTCCTGTGTATGGGTGTAGTTCAGTAAGATGAAATATTATCCTCATCTGACTGAATAAAACTTCATGACAGCACACAGTACATGCTATTCTACAACTTGTTTTAAAATTTCACATTAGAGTTTTAGCAATTTAGTTTTTGGTTCATTCACTGAACCGATTTGTGGAATACTGTTTCCCAAACAGACCAATACATATTTAGTCATTCTTCATTTAGGTTGCACCCCCTTTTCCTCTGTCACAAACAATGTTTCAGAGTATGCTTTTACAAAAGTCTATTTAAGATGACAAGTTTAACAGAATGTTTTCTCTATACTCACAGGAAAAGGTACTCTTTACCTGGAAAGCCAGGACACATGTATGCTGTATCTATGCATATATATTACACACACACACACACACACACACACACACACACACACACACACACACGTAGAGAGAGGACATAAATTTCCCAAAATAAAATCTTATTTTTATTTAATTACAATCCAGTTTGGATAATATAGTCTACCCCCTTTTTCTACAACTCCAAAATTTCTAAGTATAGTATAGTAAGGTAACCCCACTACCTATAAACCACATCCCCCAGAGATCTGAGACATATTCAGACACGAATTTGCTTTGTCTTGGGGAGTGCCCATGGTGTGCAAACTGCTGGTCTTGTTCTTGTGAGTTCATGTATTAAAACAAATAAATGGATATCATATGTATTTAGGAGCATTCTATGCACTGTTGGAATGCAGCTTTCCAGCTATTAATTGTGGCCACAGCAGAAAAGAATCCTGTTGTAAGCTTTCTGGGTCACAGTTTGTTATTGGTACCAAGACACGCATAGGAGAGAGAGAGAGAGAGAGAGAGAGAGAGAGAGAGAGAGAGAGACAGAGACAGAGACAGAGACAGAGACAGACAGAAAGAAGAGAGACAGACTGAGAGATAACAGAGACAGAGATAGAGAGACAGAGAGACTAGACTCAAGTTTTTTGTAGAAACTTTTCCTTTGGAGCCCCAAGATCCTGATGACAGCCTTAGCTTCTGCTCCAGTATGTACATCTGGGAAGGCAGAGGGACAGGGAGTGAAGAGATGATGTTCTGGGCCCTTCAACTCTGTCCTTACCCAAGGGATTCGATTTTAAAATTTGGCCATTATCTTTCCTTTGGATTTAATTGCAAAAAAAAAAAAAAGTATACATGCTGAAAATAATTCTTAAACTATGGATTTAGATATCTTCAAAGATTTTATTTTTTCAAGATTTAAACTTGAATGAAAGTAACTTGTGAATCTCTGGGGCATTTCAAGTTGTATTCAGAATTAAAGAACAGGCTTGCTTAGGATATGGCCTTTCCTGAGTCGGGTCTAGGAAAGCATGTGGGCTCCCCCACCTGACAGGTACCCATTCTTCCTGCTGCTGCAGAGGGTGACTTGGGTAGGACTCTTTCAGAGGGGTACGGGGCAACAAGTTCAGCACTGTCTTGGGCTGCAACTGACATCTTTTCTATGGCCATTTTGGTTTCATCTGCAAGAATCTACTTTTAAAACTTAATCCATTTGCCTTGTACTTCTTTATTCTGTGAATAAGGGGCTAAAATATAAAATTTCCTGAAACCCATTTCCTCCCAACAAACTGTTCCACATGCTCATGATGAAGCTTATTTTCTCAGCAGGGTGCCAAGACAGTTGAACTATTATATTCAACTATTATAGTCACAGAGATGAAAATTTTATTATCATTTTAATGAAAATATTCAGCTTCTTGTGGGTTTATTCTGCATTCTAAAATACAGTAAGAGCATTAAAGGAAATCCTAGGTAGTAACTCGGTAGTGAAGTGAATTAGAGGTGGGTATGTGTTAATTAATTTGTACAGAATTCATAACTCTCTCTCCCATTACCCTGGCTCTCTTCACCCTGGGGCCTGGATTACAGCTTCCTTTCGGTGTCTGGTGTTTTCCTCTGATTTGTCCTGCTTGTATTTCATCTTCCTCAACCACTGGTTTCATCACATCACTCTCTTGCTCCAAACCCTCAAGGGATCTTCACTTCCCACCACATCAAACCTAATACGCAGCTGCCTGTTTTCACGCCTTCTCCTAATCTGTTTAGTCTTTATATCTCCAGCTTTATTTCTTTTGCCAGCTGTGATTCTGGTTCCTGTGGTTTGGAGATAATGGAATTTTTGGACACCCCCCCCCCAACATTGAAATCTGCATCATTTTTCTTAGGCATAATTCATCCTTGTTCCCTTCAACAAAAACATACCCAGATACTGCACACTCCATATCAGGCCATGTGAGCAAGGCTATGTGGTGGTCATCTAGGGGTGAGGTAGAGGGAAACCTTGTATATACCCCCCTTTCCCAGTGTACAGGGAGGAGATCTGGCACAGAGAAGAAGGTCTTTGGGAGCAGTTTGGAAAGCTCTGCCATTTTGCTACATCTGGCAGAATATTCAAGCCATTACGGGCAAGTAGGAAAATAGCAAATATAAAATTATCAGAGGCTGGCTCAAAAATCTATGAAGAAACATGCCCACATGGGACAAGGCTAAACTGGTCACAAATCTCTGGAGAAGATGCCTGAGGAGTTGGTAAGCGAGAGTCAGGAGAAGGCAACGTGCTAGAGAAGGCATTTCATTTCCATCTTAGGCTTTCTAATGTGAGAAATGCCATGGCCAAAAGCAGCTTGGGGAGGAAAGAGTTGATTTTACCTTGCCGATTGCAGTCCATTATCAAGGGGAGTCAGGGCAGGAACTCAAGGCATGACGCTGGAGGCAGAAACTGAAGCAGAGGCCATGGAGGAGCACTGCTTACTGGCTTGCTCCTCCCAGCTTTCAGAACCTACTTTCTTATACAACCCAGGACCACCTGGCCAGGGATGGTACCACCCACAGTCTGGGCCCTCCCATATCAATCACCAACTAAGAAAATGTACTCAGACCTGCCTGCAGGTCAATCTTATGGAAGCGTATTCACAGTTAAGATTCTCTCTTCCCAGGTATATACAGGTTTGTGTCAAGTTGTCAAAAACCAAACAGCACAGGGTCTTTGAATCTAATTTATTTTCAAATTTTGTTTGACTCTTCTATTTCATAACTCTGTGATCTGGGAAGTTTCATTACCCATTAAACAAAGACATTAATGACGTGAAGAACACAGGTTTGTTCTACAGCTAAATGACGTAACATAATTGTTTATATTTGCTTCTAATAACCTGGTCTATTTCTGCACTGTCAATTATTATGTCTCCATTTTTGTGTCTAATTTTACTTGATCCTTTACTCTTTTTTTCTTAATTTAGCTAGGGGTTCCTTGGCTTTGTTTATGTTTTTCAAAAAACAACTTAGTGTTGTTGATCTTCTGTAAAGCTTTTGGTCTCAATGTCATTGATTTCTGCTCTGCTCCTTATCATTCTGTTCCTTCTAGTGGTCTGGGCTTTGCAGTGTCCTTAGGTTTTTAGTACCTTATGGAACATTCTTTGAGATCTTTCTGGTTTTTAAGGTAGTAATGAGTGTAGTTATTAATTACTACAAATTTCTCAGTACTAATTTTGCTTTTCGTACCTTCTATTTCCATTTTAATTTATTCCAAGAAGCTTTTCTATTTCCTCTTTGACCTATTTAGCAATCTGGTGTTTAATTTCCATGTATTTTTGTGGTTTCTAACATCTTTATTTTTTTTTTTTATCAAATCTTGATTTTAATAAGTTGTGACCAGGAAAGACCCTTGATGGATTTAAGCTTTTACTAGTTGGTTGAAGGCCGTATACTGAAGAGAAGCCTGTACTTCCTTGCACTAGTCACACTAATTAAGAAATGTAAACAACAGCTCTATCTTCACTAATGGATGGGAAGGAGTGTACATGTAATGCTCTTTAGCCATAGGAAGAAAATACTCCTTTCATTTACAGTGACATGAGGAGATCTGGAGGACTGGAGGTCATTACACGAAATGAGTGAGGCGAAGACAATACAGCATGAAATAAAACATTATTGGTCTCACAGAACCTGAGAATAGCGAAGTGGCCACTGAAGTCTGGGGAGAGCAAGGGACAGGAGGGTGTGAGGGAGGCCATTCAGTGAATAGTCACTTGACCGCTAGGAGGAAGAGCTAGTGTCCCATTGCATAGGCTGACAATAAAGATACTGCACCGTGTATTCCAGAATTATAGAAGAAAAGACTGGAAACGTTTTCATCACAAATAATTGTAAGTGTTTGGGGAGCCAAAGACATGTACTGGAGTTGAACATTGCACAAGGAAGATGTGTATTCAAACATGACGTGGCACTCCAGTAAAACATGTATACTTTTTATGCCAAAACCATGTTTAAAGATGATTATAACAGAGCTGCAAAATCCCTGTTGCCTAGGGATGATGAAGCCACTCTAACTTCTTAATGCAATGAATTAGTCATGTGTTTGTAGTATGACACATAAACCTATTGTGTTCACAGTCATAGAATCTTACAATGTACATAATTGAGTATAGTAACAGCACTTGATAATAAATGACTAGATTATTGGTTTATGCATTTCCTCTATTTTATATTTTTGTCATTATTTTAAAGTGTACTCATTCTACTTATATAAAAAGTTTACTGCAAACATCTACTTTGTTATGCATGCCAGAGCCCCATAAATTGGGTATTTACTACATCTATTGACTGTATTTCTCTTGTGCTTGGTTTAACTGATAGTGCCTTAGCCATAGCTTCCTTAGGAGCAAGAACTATGCCATGAACACATATGCCATTAGCTGACACAGGTAGCAGGCTATATATACCACCCAGCTTTGTCTAAGTACACATTGTGGTGTTTCTTCAATGAAACTCCTACCTATGGACTTCTCAGCCTCATTGTGCAACATAGACCAAGGCACTGATGTCCATGCATTGCCCCTTATCAAACAACCAGGGACAAGAGAGCATCTGGGGATAAGAAAAATTGTTCAAATATATAAGTTCACTCCAGGAAGGAGCAGGAGCTGAGGCACCACAGAGGTCCCACAGCAGTGACGCTATGATGGACTGATACATGCTGAATATGCTGAACCTTGAAAAAAACATTGCACTAAGTAAACAAGCCAGGCACAAATGACTGTATATTGCATTATTCAATTTATATGAGAGGCCCAGGAGGGGGAAATCTGGAGTCTGGTAGTGTTAGGATGTTAGGTTTCAAACTCAGACAAATGGCTGAGGTGCCTTCCTAACATATCAAAGTGAACCTGGCTACCAGGTTCTCCCAGCACCTCTCATCCCCTACCTGTTACAGGGTCCTCCTAGCTTGCATATCCTGACCCCTACCCTGAACTTTCCAGCCCAGAGGGCTGGGCTGCTCTTCCCTATATAATCAAACTATTTAGTTACCTCCACCCCCTGCTCTCTTTGGGCCTCCTGGATGCTGCTCCTGGTTCCCCTCTCTCCCTCTGCACAACCCCACTCCACCTCCTCACATGGCTCAGGGTCATGTCCACTCTGGACTCTCCCTGATTTCCTTGCCTTTGGCTGTGTTTCCCTTTTATCTATAATAAACTTTCTTCTCCACCATACCTAGGAGCAGTCACATCCTTTCCTCTTTGTTTTTTATTATTTTCATTCATCTGGTGCCCAAACCAAGGACCAGTCATATCCTTTCCTTTTTTATTCCTTTCCTTCATTCAGGTGGTAGACTGGTATTGCCTAGAGTTTGGAATTGGGAAAGAGACTGTAAAGTGACTGCTAATGAATATATGGGGCTTGTGCTTTGAGGTGAGAGAAATATTTTACAGTAAGATGTATGATAGTTGCACATCTTGAATATGTTAGGCACAATGAGTTGAATATTTTGAAAGGATAAAGTTTATGAGCTGTGAATTATATTTCATTAAAGCTATTACTTTAAAAGCTCTTTCATGCAAACATCTTCTTGAATGTCAGACAATTATTTAGTCTTCCCTGATTTAACTCACCAGGTCACTTTTGAAAATTACAGTTCTTTTGTATAGTATTCCTGTTAGATTTTTTTTTTTTTTTGATGTTTCTTCACAGGTAGTCTACACAGCCTAACCAGGACAATCTCAGAGGGGATCCTGAATTCTTTTTGCATCTTGTGCATGCATGACTTTGTTCTCTTACCACTGGTTTAGCTTGACTGAAGGATTATACATATCTATCAAGTATCATTCCTTAATGTTATTTTCTTTTCCCCTTTGAAGTCATTTTACTTTGTGAAAAGGCACTTTGAGACTCTATATCTCTACTTCCTCATGAAATATTTATTAGTTTGTACTGGAATGAATGCATACTTTTACAGTTAGCATGCTGCATCACGGTGTGTCTTTAACTTTACTTCTTTTGGTCTTTAAGTTACCTATTTTATTTAATACTTTAATTTTATTTATTTATTATTGGTTGTATATGTTTGTTTATATATGAATTGTGGTGTATGTGTCTGTGTGTGTATGGTATGCAGTGATGGGGCACATGTCACAGAGAACATGTGGAAGCCAAAAGATAATTTTGTATAGTCAGTTCTTTCTCCTTCTCTCTCTCTCCTCTCTCTCTCCATCTCTCTCTGGTTGGTGCATGCCGCCTTTTGCTTTTTTTGAGATACTGTCTCTCTATGTAGCTCTGGCTGCCCTGGAACTCTCTGTGTGGACCAGGCTGGCCTTGAACTCACAGAGATCTATCTGCCTCTGATTCTCTCTGTCTCTGTCTCTCTGTGTCTCTGTCTCTGTGTCTCTGTCTCTGTGTCTCTGTGTCTCTGTCTCTGTCTCTGTCTCTGTCTCTCTGTCTCTGACTGTCTGTCTGTCTGTCTGTCTCTCTCTCTGGTTCCAGAGATTGAATTAGGGTCACCAGGCATATATAACAAGTGCTTTTAGCCAGTGAGCCATCTTACTGGTCTTCAAGTTGTTTTCCAGCTCATTTGTAGAAATTTCTCAGACATTCCTTTAATGGCATTTTCTTTGGGTTCCACGGGAAATATAAAGACTGCATGGCTTTCTTCTGACTTCTTCATAGTTTCCCATTGCTGTTGGCATGGAAATTCTTTAGGAGTGGAGAATGTATTTTCAGTAGTGGACATTGGTGATGAGGCTCACAGAGCATATGCTTACAGGGGGTGAGGGCTGATTGTGGCTAGAGCCACATGACTGTTTATCATAGCATGAGGAGTTTTCCTATAGAGACAGACAAAAGATTTCCAGTATTCCTGGAGTTTCAAAAAAAGTTTTCAAAATTCCACCAAATCCTATTTGTTAACCAGCACTGGACAGAAGTGATTGCAAAATATAACCAGGGAAGACGCCAGCATTAGTCCCACTGTCTTTGACCTACTCCATGTCTAGACTCTAGGAGCAGAAACCCTATAGGATTTCTGGGAGCCTGTCCTAGAACTCACTCTGTAGACCTGCCTGGCCTCGAACTCACAGAGATCTGCCTGTCTCTGCCTCCTGAGTGCTGGGATTAAAGGTGTGCACCACCACCGCCTGGCAACATTTGTAGTTTTAAGTAGAGGTAGAATCGGAAGAAGTTCCATGGAGACACCTTCACTCTGTAAGTTGTGAGCATTGTCAGTGGCCTGAAGCCCAGAGCACAGTGCTTAAATAATGTCTATAGTTGTGCTTAAGAGGACAGTCATTGCCCTCCCATGCTGCTGTTACCACACTTTCTTAGCATTGGGTCTAATGTGCACAAGTCCTTTCTGTTTCTGGGGATGGTTGGTTACCCTGGGAGGTGAGCATGCTGCAGCTCTTAAATCTGCTTCTAGCAGCTGGTGAAGTCTGCTCTACTGTTTGCATTTCATGGTTCGTGGTTTCTTCCCCATCTCACACCAAACATTCTAGTTCTGTTTAAGAGAGAGATTTATTACCTATGTAGAGCCCTTCAAAAATATCAGCACCTGCCTGTGTGTGTGTCCATGTGCATACATACATATGTATACTTCCACAGTGTTTGTGTGCTTCTGTGTTTATTTTTATTAATGTGGCCACTGCCGGAGGAAATGATACTTCTAAAGCTGTAGAAATGAGGAGGAAGAAGAGGGCAGAGTGATAATCTTTGGTTTTGAGGTCTATCTATGTAGTTGCATCAGTAACTGACTGTTGGGCAACTGTGCCTCCAAATGACTCACATTCTTCAAGTAGGCCATTGGCTCTGGCGACCCAGAAAGACTGTAACCTACTTTTTGGGGGAAAAAAATACAGCATGAAAACACAGAATAAATAATGGCAACTGCTTTTCAGAAGCATGCTCATTCCTAAAGCAGGTAAGCCATGCGCCCATTGCAGGTGTATACCTGATCCTCTGAATATGGTTTCTTTTCCTTTCTTTCTTTTTCTTCCTTTCTTTCTCTCTCTCTCTCTTTCTTTCTTTCTTTCTTTCATTCTTTCTTTCTCTCTCTCTCCCTTCCTTCCTTCCTCCTCCTCTCTCTCTCCCCACCTCTCTCTCTTTTTCTTTCTCTCTTTTTTTCTGTCTTTCTTTCATTGAACCTGTATTTATTGGGAGCCCTTCCTATATCACACTCTGTGGGTGCCGAGGATGTGTTACTAAGTGAAGGCAAGCATTGTTCCTGCTGGCAAATGTGTGACATCTGGGTTTCCAGAAACAAAACCTCTAATTGGTAATACTTGCCAGTTTCTGGTGTAAGTATCCCATATAAGTATCTCACTGCAGCTGCTCACAAGCCTTCTGTGTCCTGCACTACCAGGACATTTGGACATAATCAGCAATTGCAAGCCAGTGTGAGCTGGCTACATACAGCCTACCCTTGATGGCCAAGAGCTTAAGGTCAAATTGAGGAAACATTACATTTAAAAACATTAAAGTCATTTTAGCCTGTCCTAAGGACAGTAAAAGGGTACTCTGGAAAGCTAGCATGTAATAAAGTAGTATGAACAAGACTGCAAAACACTGTGTTTCCTAGACAACAGATATTTAAGTTTGGAGCTTCAAAGTTCAAAAGATTACCAGGAAGGAAAACAACATTTCTAAGTTCTGGGGACTGAAAAGTGAAGGGAAGGTCACACACAATGAGTCTGCAGCTAAGTTACAATTCCTGGCAAGAATGTGGATTCTCATGCTAAAAGCAGAGTTTATTGATTTGTGAACTTAAGCCTTGGAGGAAAATGATGACATTGTAATTAATCTGATGATATCCCATTTAGGGCTGAGCACCCAGAAGAGTGGCTTTGAACAAGAATAACGTTTATATGGCTGTACACTTGCAGCTTGGTGGAGGCATAGTGAAAATGTTTTGTGGAGCAGTAAGTGCTGGAGAGTGGAGTTATCTACAGGAGCCCTCACCCCCCATGTCTGGTCATGGCTGCTGACTGTTGACTAGAGGCAGTGGCTTCAACACTGACTAGTGACCTTCTACATGACTAGTTGTCACCTTCACAGTATGGCAGCAGAGGAGCAAATGGGACTGTTCCGAGAGCCAGGTGGATGCCCTATTAACTATTGGACCTAACAGAAGTCACTTGACATCACCCATCCCCATTGCTATAGTCAAGGCAATCATGTTCAGACTCAAGGAGAAGGTAAACACTTCCCCCTTGAATATTAGTAACCATTCTGCAAGAGCATGTGAAATCAGAAACACAAGCATGGCCAACTTTTGAAAATATAGTTGGCGACAGTGAGTCCATCTCCACAGGCATCACATTTGCAGTGAAAATATGGAAAATTGCTGGATGGTCTTAGTTCCATAGCTGCATAGGAGAATCACAGTTTCATCCTTAAAGATAGGATTTATGAATTCAAAGAAGTATAAAATTCTTAAGTGGGAAAAGCAGAGATTTTTAAATTTAAATTTATTTTTAACTACAGAGACATAAATATCGCACCTATTTATGAGATATTGTGTGATATTTTGATAGATGTATATATTGGGCATGTGATAGTTTTATCAGGTTGAATGTATCTAGCCCCCTCAAATAATTTATCATGTCTTTATGGTAAAACATTCAACTCCTCTGGCCTACTCAAATATGCAGTACATCAAAACCATTTATTGTTACCATATGGTAAAAAATCTTTCATTCATATTTCACTGTATCTTAGAATTCATCAATCAACCTGCTCCTCCTAAAACCAAGAGGCTTTGATATTGTCTCATGGTCTTTCTAATGCCTGGCAAAGCTGTCCTATTAAAGTTAGTTTTCCTGTGTGCCATGAAATTTATATTAACTTAAAAGGTAAATTGACCTATTTCAAGGAGCATAGAGCCGTCTGTCTACCTTTGCCTGATTAACTCAGGAGCTGGTGAGTTTCCACTATTTGTTTGCTTGTTTCTAAGCTTAATCCTCAAATCCAAAAGTGGGGCACAGAGGAAAATCCATGAAAATGAACGTTTTGCAGAGGGATTTTCAATGACTGTCTGCAGTGCGTATCAGTGTCTTCCTTATCTACCAGCCTCATTTCATGCAAGGCTGTGAGACACTTAAGGTGTTGTTTGAGAGCCAAGTACGTTTCTCATGCTATTTATTTATTAGATTTGAATCAACTTTTTGATTCATATCCCTGCTGCTCTTGGTTCCAACTGGAGCAGACACGCAGATCATCATTAGCAGGAGACTAATCAGTGTGCATTTATTGACTACTGAGGAGCCATGCTTAGAGGATTGACAGGAAGCATCCCATTAGCAGAGCCCATTGGATCGAATCCATTTTCATTTTGTGGTGTAAAGTGCTAGTCCAAATCAAGATATAAAGGGCATCTGCAGGGATCCTGGTTTCATAAGACATTATTATTATACACTTTTATTTCTTTGAACATACTCAAATTCCTGCCTCATTTGAGAAGTTAAAATAATTATGTAATAGAAGCCTTAAAAACTAAGTTATTTTGTCATAACTACCATTTACAACAAGCTTAAATAAACAAGAGGGTTGGGGTGAAGCTAAGTGATAGAGCACTTGCCCAGCATGCACCGGGCCCTGGGTTCAATCCCCAGTATTATAAAAACAACAAAACTTACAAAGTCGATACAGAATTTGTAAATCTAGACTTTTAGACTACCTTCTAAAATGGAAAGAAAAACCAGCTTTTATTCATGATCATATGTGGCAGTTAAACTGTGTTTGGTGTATGCACACTTGTGTGTGCAGATATGCTTGGCCTCTGCGCGCATGTAGATGTGAGGAAGATGCTGGGTGTCTTGGTCTGTCATTCACCATGTTACTGCTTTCAGACAGGTTCTGTCAGTGAACTGAGGCTAGGCTTTCAGCCAGCTAGCCCAAGAAATCGGCCTGTCTGCGCCCCCACAGACTGGGATACTAGGCTGTACCAACGTTTCCTGTAAGTGCTAGAGACTTGAATTTGGGTCCTCATGCTGTGCGTAAATCCCTCTTAGTCTTATCTTTAAGTGACATTTTAAATTTATTTCTTAGTTTTTGAGATTATAATATAATTATATCATTTTCCCCTTCCCTTTCCTCCCTCTATAGACCCCTTGCTCGCTTTCAAATTCATGGCCTCTTTCTCTTTAATTGTTTATAGACACACACATATATATATATTTAATTCCTAAATATAAAAGTATAATCTTTTTATTCTGTATAATGTTACTTGTATGTCTATACATTTTAATAAAAATGTTCTCCCAAACATTTTCTTATTTAGACTGAAAACTACTATTAAGTCAATATTCTGTATTTCAGACATTTGTTAAGTTTGAAATATCAGCTATTCCTCTTCCCATGTCACCATGGTGCTGAAATAACAAAACAGGTAAGTGTTTGAGCTGTGTCTCCTCTGAAATTGACAGCATAGATAGAATCCAAGTATTTCAGTGTGCATTTGTACTTGTAAGAGTCATTTCCTACTAACCTTAGCAAGACACTCATTAAAAAATTCATCACTTAAGAGACTCACCTTGGCTCTTTGCTAGCTTGCCTAGGGGGGTCTTACAAATTATCAACTCTTGGATCCCATGTTCTGAAAATGTTGGCTCACAGGACAAGTATGAAGATGAGCTGTTGTGTGATGTCTAAAAGTTCCCCCATGCTTCTGGTCTCAGCCTGGGCTGAGGACCACTGATCTGGTGTGCTGTGAGCTTAGACAGCCTGCCTTGATCGAGGCTCTTCCAGTTTGAAGTGATGTCACATTTAAACATCCTTGTTACAGGCTAACAGTGATGTAGGCTTACAGTCAACTGTTTCATATCCATTTGCCTTACATGGAAGCCACAGCCTGTTAACAAACAAGGAAAGGCAATCTAATTTAGAATTCTCATTGTTATTTCTCTGAGTTTTTTGTATCAACTATAGTATGTTTTATATGTAAATATGTATAATGATAATGATGACCATTACATTGATAATCTGGCTGGAATTTTTTTCCAGATTCTTCAGGCACCTCACACTAAACACAGACTAAATGAACAGCTACCAGAAATGAGAGCAGTTAGGAGCAGGGAATAAGCTGTTCCTCATCAATGTGGATGTTGTTATGTGACACTTCCAAACACAGGATTTCCACAGAGAGAGTAGATACAGGATATTTCCGCAGGGAGGAAACTGAGGCACAGAGCAAGGCATAGGTACTTGAAGTTACATGGCACAGTCGCAAAGCTGTGTCCATACCTCAGTATGGCCTATGTGGCCTTTATGTGAGAGTCACGTGTATGTTGGCTTCCAATAACGGGAACAGAGAATTCTGTTGGTTCCCTGTGCAGTTGTCCCGCATGGCCTTTTGAGATGAATTCTAAGCCTCCCTCTGGCTTTGGGATTGCTTAGAACTGTGGGAATAAGAGAGGTGGCAGGGAGACAGGTGCCACATATTTCTGTCCTTAGTCCACAAGAAACAGACTTCATGTCTTCCCCATTGTCCCTTGGTGTACTGCCCAGTGACTAATGCCATGTTGATCTGTGGACAAGGGTGTTATGGTTTGGTTTGTCCTTTCAGTCCTGTTGACAAGCACTGTGGCAGGAGTGGGCTCGAAATCAGCTATGTGGTGGGAAACATGACATCTAGAAGACACTCTGCAGCTTCTGAATCAGCACATGGGTTGATGGGTAGCAGATGAGCTGTTGGGTCCTCAGATTTTCTGCACTTACAGATAGATCTCCACCTGAAAGCTATGGGCCAGGCATGTCCTCCAGAAGAAAAAGACCAAAAATAGAAAGTAGATGTGACACAAAGCCACAAACACACACGCTAGCTGGTCCTAGTAACACTTTGATTTGCTAGATACATTAAGGGGGTTAGCAGATTTAAAAATGCATTTATGTCTTCAAAACTGGAAGCTTTGTGAAGCCTCCTTTTTTTTATGGCCATTACATTTTGGCTTTCTCTAGACATGTCCTTTAGATAAAATATATAGGCTCTGCATTAATACCATTTGAACGTTTTAGTTTTCTTTGAAGATTTGATTTGCAATCAGCATAGATTTTGTAATTCAAAGGCTTTCCTCATGGTTGTACTTTAACATTCTGAAATCAGGTTGTTTACATTATAGTCTCTGTAGATTTTCTGTCTGTTCCCCACCTGCACTTCTGGCTCCCACCCTTACTAACAAAGGGCTGTTAAATCAATGCTGCTCTTGACCATTTTCAAGTTGGGAAGATGTGGGAAGTATGGGTGTGGAGGATGGATTGCTCTCAGTGAGTCTGCAAAACCGAAATGGGAACATTGGTTAATAAAACATAAAGAATTCCTTTGGAATTTTCCAAACCATTGTCTCTCGATTTCTACTGGAGTGTGGCTGTATGTGTCTGACAGCTGGGGATGTGAGATGACTTTTCTACGGCATCTACAGGAGCGTGAAAACCCTGTAAGGTGACTTACAGACCACATTATCTCCAGCTTTGTGGGTTTCTTTTACTTAGCTGAGAAGGTCAATTGGTTATCAGTGCTGGAGGGAGGGAGCAATCTTCCTTTTGTGTATAGATTAGAGTTAACACAGTGGAACTGCAAGCAGGGGAGGCTGAAGAAGTTGTCCAGTAGTTAAGAGCCCTTGCTGTTCTTCCAGAGAACCAGAGTTCACTCCCCAGCACCCACATCTGGAGGCTCACAACTCCTCATAATTCAAGATCCAACACCCTCTTCTAGATTCTCAGGGCACACACAGAGATATAAAAAATAACTAGAAATTTAGAATGTTAAATTTAGAGGACTTTTTGAAGTTTGTTCAGCTGAGCTGAAGCGTTAGATATGGGGACTGGTCCTTCCAGCTTCCAGCCCGGACTACTCTTTGGTAATTCCTCACCTGGAGGATCATGAAATGTGGTGATATATTATGTAACCCAATATATTGTATGCCCTAATAAACTTATCTGGGGGTCAGAGGGCAGAACCAGCCACTAGATTAGACATAGAGGCCAGACAGTGGTGGCACACACCTTTAATCCCAGCACTTGAGATCTCATGCCTTTGCTTGGAAAGCATACACACCTTTAATCCCAGGAAGTGACATGGCTAGGTGGAGAATGGTATATAAGGAGTGAGGAGATAGGAACTGAGCAGCAGTTCAACTGAGACCCTCAGGGGTGAGGACTCAGAGGCTTCCAGTCTGAGGACTCGAGGAAACAAGATCGGCTGAGGAGTTGGAGAGGTGAGAGGTTGGCTGTGGCTTGTTCTGCTTCTCTGATCTTTCAGCTTTCACCCCAATACCTGGTTCTGGGTTTTTTATTAATAAGACTATTTAGCAATTTGGGTTACAGTGAAAGGTTCTTAGAGACTTTCCATCCATTACTATTAGCCTTAGACTAGCATCATTTAAACAATTTCAATTGTCTGGTTGCTGCAGATGGAAAGTGGAGGAGAGATGTAGAGGTCACACAGACCATCCCCGGCCTCAGCTGTGCTATCTTCTCAGCTTTGGAATGGGTCAAGTCACTAGACATCTTTGAGTGCATTCATGTATCCAGGTCACTCAAAAGACAGTTGTTACAATGAGACTTGTGCATTAGAACACGCCTGCGGGAGCTCGGATACTGGGCAGGCGTCATTAAACCCAAGAGCTAGTTCCGATTCTCATAGACTGAGCTCAGGAGAATACACAAGAATGAACTGTCAGTGATAAAACCCTGGCTTGGGGATGGAGCACATGGCTGGCAAGCCTTTCAGAGAAGCCGTATCAAAATGCAGACATGAGCAACATTTAGGAGTTGTCAGGCAGTTAGGAGAAATAAGGAGGGAGTACCATGACCTTCTTTCCTATAAACTGGGACACTGCATCCTTCTCTTCCTCGTTGGATTACAGCAAGATGCAGACAATGACAGAGACACACTGGGGATGTGTCTGACAGTCCCATGTAGGTCAGGTAAGATGAGCTCAAAAGCACCACCCTAAGCAATGGGGTTCAAAAGCATTTAAGATGCTGTCCCCATAATCCTGAGCCTGCAAGGCCAGAAACCTGCCTGTAGACCCCATGTGCTTCTGTCACAGCTCTTGGTCCATGGAATGGCACATGCTTGCTTATGCGTCTGAAATTCAAAACCATCAATGTAGGGAGCTGGGATGCTTCTCTTCTATCTACTCAATGTGGAATCCTCAGTGCACAGTAGTTCCTAATGCCAGTGAGCCTTTATTCCCCATTTTTCTGCCATAGATACAGTAGGCATCTGGCTATATCTTCTTGTCCTGACCTCTGTTTATACCTGCCAGACTTTCCAACTGTCAGCTCCGATAGCCTTTGCCTGAAGGCTTTGTCTGGCTGCTGAGGCCCTCACAACACTCAGAAGAGGGAGGCTGTGGATGCTGAGAACTGAGCCTCACCCACAGCTGCTGTCACTGGTGCCACATAGCAAGTATGGATTAGTACATCATATACCTGGTGTTCTGGGAGAAAAAAAGTATTGTGAGCTAGACTTCTTCCTAGAGAGGGGACAGAGACTCACAGGGTTCAAGAATCTAACGACACTTAAAGGCTCAAGAAGCCAATGCAACTGGCTTGGCAGTGGTGGCACATGCCTTCAATCCCAGCACCCGGGAGGCAGAGTCAGGCTAATCTCTGAGTTCGAGGCCAGCCTGGTCTACAGAGCGAATTACAGGACATCCAGGAGTATACAGAGAAACCCTGTCTCAAAACAACAAAAAACAAACAAACAAAAAAGAAGCCAATGCAACTTAGGAATCTCAGACAGCGACAAGATTCACAAGATCACTCTCCACATCATTAAAGCAGTGGTCTTTCTTAGGAAGGAGACTCTCCCATCAGCTGCAAGTTACTCAGGAGGCCCCAGGGATATGGCTTGCTTGAATTTTCACCAGGGGGTTGGTGTTTTAATGATGTAGCTGACTACTTCTGAGTCACACATGTTCCTTTAATTCACTCCAATAAGTTCACTAGTTCACCAGCCTACACCTGAGTGGAACAATTTCCTTGATCTGTTGTCTATGATCTATCTGGGATGAACAAAAAATGTGTTTATGTCTCCCCAGAAGAAGTCATATAGCAACTCTGAGATATGGCTTCCAGGGTCTCCCTGGTGGTATCCAAGCCCTCCCCTCTTAGTGAAAACTTCCTTGATAATTTGTCATCAATTTCTCTTATCTTACTTCCTTACCAGTGATTCTTGGAGTTCTCCCTCCTCCCAAACAAGCCACCCACACTGGACACTTTGTCTTGGGTTCACTCAACTAAAATATCCATTGAGCTTCTATTCCCCATCTCTATGTATAGGGAATATTGCTCCCATTATAAGACTGAAAATACCAGTTTCTCTGGCATCCCTTGCTTCTACGTTTGGTACACAATCTGTACTGGGACAATCAGATATAGCCATCCCATTCTCTAAATTGGAAGCTTATATAAGGAAGAAGGAAGCAGTGCCCAGAGATACTTCTGTTGACAAACAGTAGTAGACAGCTTGAGTGTCAGTTTCTGGAACCTAACATCAGTGGCACCTGTAGTGAAACGTTAGCAAGCAATCATGGAGGTGATGTTGGCTTCATGGAAAAATTTGCTTTGATTTGTTTTGAGGGCACTTCCTTTCCCGCCTCTGGGACTGCTTCTTCGATCTCTTCAGTGTCTTTTCTAGTACATCTCTTTTCTGTAAAGTATCAGTGTTAGCTTCTATAGCTCGGGACTGAGAATGCTATTTCTGTCCATCAGAATCTAGCCAAGAAAATAACCCTGGAGGTCTTTTAAACAGATGGAACTTAACACAGATAGTTGGTTAAAGGGGTGATGGAAAAATCTGAGAAGCCAAACAAGAAGCAATGAGGTGACCAGGGAAGAGGGACGTCTGGAAGATGCTGCCTGCCTTCTCCCAGGGCCAGAGGAAGAGTGAAAGAGGCATGCCACAGAAGCCATTTTCTGTCAGGAGCTGTCTGGACAGACTGATCAGTTGGGTTGGGAGCAGAAAAAAAGTCAGAAATGGACCTGGAAGCCAACAGGCACATAGAACAGGAGCACAAGTACGTTTTGGCTAGATGCCTGAGAAGAGTCAGGGAGAAGGCTGGGTCCCAACCCTTACAGAAACTCTTAAAGGATCTCCTCTAAGATCCAGAGAGATCTGAGGGAAAACAGGAAGGCCAATCTCTTGGAAGCCCCAGCTCAAAAGCAAGCAACTCTGCCAGAATCCTCAGTGGATTTCCAGCAACTGGACCTCTGAATTATTCACTGAGGCTAGACAGGAGACCCCAAGCATTCATCCATGAGCTTTGGGTATCCATAGCTTCTACTCCAGACTATTCCCTGGGTAGCATGGCTTCTTACGTAAGGATAACAGTGCTTGCTGGTTTTATGTAGGCAAGGTGAGAAGCAATGAATAAGATGTTTAAATACTTGGCAAAACAGAAAAATGTGTTGCAGCAGGGTCTTAATTGACCAACTAGAGATAAGCACATTTACTCTCACTTTGAACTTACTGACTCCACGGTATAGCTTATAGGCACAAGTGGGATGTATTGCTATGTTAGTGGCATCCCTGCCGTACTGTGTAAAAGGAAACAAAGGTTTGGGTTTAGAGTTTTTCAAAAGAAGCAAGGTATAGATTTTTTTTAAAAAAACATAACATAGACTTCTTTTCCATTCCTGTTTCTCTAGCTCATATAACTTTTAACTGGGTAATCAATATTGCATTATTGTATGTACCATAATGTTCTAAAATACACATACTTTGTAGAATGTCTCAAACAAGTTAACTACATGAAACACTTATCATTGTGGTGGTAACACAACCTCCTTTCTCCTGTGCAAATACTTGGAGGAAGGTTGTTACCAGTAGTCACTGTGTTGGACAATAGAACTCTTGAACTTACTCCTGTTTGAAATTTTATATCCTTTGGCCAAAATGCCTTCAATTCCTCCCACTCCCAGTCCTTGTTAGTCACCATTGCAGTATCTGTTCCTGCGAGTCTGACTTTTTAAAATTCCACTTGTAAGTGAGATCATGTGGTATTTGTTTTTCAGTGCCTGCCTTCTTTTGCTTGGCATAATGTCACTCATGTTATGGCAAACAACAGGAGTTCCTTCTGTTTTTAAGGCTGAATAGTACGCTGGTATGTGTGTAATATATATATATACCATATATCACACACACATATATATATATATATGTGTGTGTGTGTGTATATATATATATACACATAGGTATATATGTGTATGTATATACACATTCCACATTTTTTTGTCCATTCATGAATGGACACTTACGATGAGCTTACCTCTTGGCTATTGGAAACAGTGTTATAATGAATGCAAAAGTGAAGATATGAAAAAAATAGCATCAATTTAAGATTCAGGAAGATCTCATGCTAACATATCAGTTCTTTTGTGCATTCATCTTGTATTTTACACATATTGTAAACTGCTTTCTAGTTTATTGTTTAAAACTGGTACCATAATGCTTAGAATCCTTAGAGCTTGCTATGATTCCATGGTCAAAGTCTCTAGCACAATACCCAGCACATTTATTCCCATCTTCAATTGGCCTTCTTTCTCCCATAGGTCTAACCTGGGTGAGAAAATTGTGAATATAGACTGAAATGTATCTCTGTGGGGAGGCTATTGTAAATTTGGTCCTATAGAGAAATGTTTGAAGGAATTAAACCCAAAACTCAAGAGTCCTGCTTATTGATGGAAACATCAAAATCTATGGAATTAAATATATATGGCCATTTACTCTGGATTTCAGATGATTACAGAGGAGCTCATTTGGGTTTATTTTGCTGCTTACAAGACCTCTACTTCCCCCAGATGCTATAAAAATGTGTGTTGTCTGACATTTGATGGGATCATGTTCGCAGAAAGCTTTTGAGGTGTTTCTATGACCCAAACAAGGCATCCCTCAGCTTGGGTACTGTTTCTTTTAGACACCATAGGAAATACGATTGTCTCTAGGACCTGCAATAAAGACCTGCACCCTTGCTATATGTCAGCAGCAGCCTGATGTTGCTAAGTTACCAGGAAAGCACAGGGCCTCTAGGCCATCTGGTTTCTGGCACAGCCATCTCCAGCTCAGCTGTTGAAATTATAGCACCTTTACTGAAATACAAACACATCTGTGCACTAGGCAGGAAAATGCTTCATGATGTGACTTCTTCCATGTTGGTTAGTATTAATTCAGAATGAATGGGGACTATCCAAGAATTGAGACTCCCCTGAAGAAGAATCACAGATGGAGAAGAGAACTAACATCTCACACTCACAGTCAATGGGATGTTCACTACTGGACTTGTCTTTAGAATGTCATGTGATGCTCATGTAGAATTAGACCAGCCTTCGGCTTTATCTTTCCAAGGACAACCTTCACTGTTTATGTCATCCTTCCATTAATTTTTAATTTTTTGGCAGCTCTCCTCTTATCCATTTAATTTCCCAAAACAGTAGGGATATGTATTCCTTTACAGTCACCTGCTTTTAACTGGTGGGCTTCTAATGTGATTTTCTGTTTTAGAAGATAGAAATTCAACTCAAAATTTATTCTTTTCATTTAGAAGTAAATGCAATATAATCCTATGAATCAGAACTTTTTGAAAAAAAGAAAGAAAGAAAATGAAATTAAAGAGTTTCCCCTTCTTTCTAACTAGAAGGCTGGGGTGCTCCGAATGAGAGTTTGTCTATAAGCTCAGACATTTGAACACTTAGTCCCCAGTGGTAGCACCGTCTGGGGAGCTAGTGGAACCTTTGGGGGTTAGAGAATTGGTGGGGGAAGTTTGTCATTGGCGGCAAGCTTTAAGGGTTTGTAGCCTCTCTGGCTTTCAGTTCACTCTTTATACTTCATGTTGTGGTTAAAGATATGATCGCTCAGCTTCCTGCTACTGCTGCCCTCCCTTATATTTACTGCCTCTTCCCCGAGGTCCTGCTGGAATGGATTATTTTCATTTAAGAAAGATTAATTTTTATCATTCTTAATTATGTGTAGGTATATGTATCTGCATATGGGTATATTTGTGTGAGTTCAGGTGACCACCAAGGCCAGGGGTATTAGATCTCCTGGTTCTGAGGTTAGAGAGGGTTGTAAGCTACCTGATGTAGGGGCTAGAACTAAACCCGAATCCCCTTGGAAAGCAGCAAGTGCTCTTAATCACCAAGCCATCTCTCCGGCTCCATATGGACTTTTATCCCCCTGGAACCATAAGCCGAATAAGCTCTTCCTTCGGTTCCCTCATTTGTGTGGCTTCACCAGAGCAACAGAAGAGTAACTAGTGACAAGCCTGAAGGTGGCTTTTAGAGACAGAAAAAGTGCCCTCTACGACAGAAGGGAGCCATGCTAGAGGCCGAGGAGGCAACGCCTCCCTCTGGGTTCCTCCCTGGCAGTACACACCATGAAGCCCAGCAGAATCCCTACAAGAGCAACGGTCCTCTTCCATGCCTCTTTCCTTACTATTAGTCATTCTTGAAAAAGACAAATAGCTGGAGTTGACCAAATTCTATTATTTCAGGACAAATTCAACATAGTTAGCCATTCATTTCAATAGTTAGCATTCCCCTTTCCAGATGGAATGTCTCTTATGGCCCTTTCTCCTTCAGGAATTTTCCCAGTTTGTTTCGCTTCTAACTTTCAACATTTGCATTGTTTCTTAAGATTTATTGTATTTGTAGTGTGTGTGTGTATGTGTGTGTGTGTGTGTGTGTACCCACGTGTGTGCACACCTGCAGAGGCCAGAGAAAGATGCCCAGTTCCCTAGAGCTGGAGTTATTTATATACAGTTGTGAGCCATTTGACAAGGGTTTGTGAGCCACCTTTTGGAGGTACTCACACGAACAGCAACCACTTTTAATCATGGAGCCCTCCTGAGCCCTGAAACCATATTTGATTCTCTTTAGAAGGACTTGAGATTTTCTCCATCTTGAAATAGTCATACTAGAAAACTCTGTTGTATATAGGAGGCTGAGGTAGGAGGATTCTAGTTCCAGGCTAGGCTGAGCTAGCTGCATAGTTAGGTCTAGGCCAAAGGAAGCTGAGGCTGTGCAGTAATATCTTGGCTGATTTTTTTTTTAAGTCTTTCTTGTCTATTGATTCAATTCAATCCTCTAGACTGCCTGGATATTCTTATTGTTAACCACTTCCACCTCAAACCTCCAAATATTAAGGAAACATGATGCTTCTGGATGTGTTGTGTCTTTGACCATAATTTCTTTTCTTGGGAATCAATTGTTTGGTTCTCTGTTCTAGTAGACCACCTTCCAGTAGCACTTGATGTCCTGGATTGTCTTCAGCTTCCAGCAGCTCCCTGGATCTTATTCTGCCTCTGACTACCTTGGCTCCTCTGTTCCATTCTCCTTTGCTAGGATTAAAGGTGTGTGCCACCACTGCCTGGCTTCTATATTTAATCTAGTGGCTTGTCCTGTCCTCTGATCTTCAGGCAAGCTTTATGTGACACACAATAAATCACCATGCATGCTTCTCACCTTGACTTCCAACATGAAAACATCTCAGGACCCTGTTTTCATGGCCTCTACTCCCATCTACCTGGCTTAATATTTTTTTCTGCCCTTTCCATATAATAATAGTTAGGTTTCCAGATCTGTACTTTTCCTTATGTTTGTCCCGCCACTAGTCACTCCAGCTGTCCATCTGACATCATCCCATGGATGCTCAGCAGATGCCCAACACTGTGTGGCCTGCACAAACATCTCCAGTGCCTCCCCCTGCTTTCATCCTCATATACCTTACATTTCACTTTGAAAAATGGAACCAACACTCAGCAATGTTCTTGTTCAAGTGAGGAATCTTTCCCTTCACATAACACATGACAGACAGCCATATGTACTCATGGTTCTAGTTCCCACAGAGGCCTCAACAGTGTTCAGTTCCTTGCATTTCCTTGATGACTTCCTTAGCACAGATATCAATGATGTTTGTTCTTATAATCCAGTACAATAGCTCTTCATGGGATATCTTTGCTACCAATTTCATATATAGGAACTGCCCCCCCCCAAAAAAAAGCATAAATAGTATCATGTACTCAACATCTTTTCACCCCTTCCCATCTATGGCTTCTAGAAACCTCCATGTTCTGCCCTTGGGCTACTGAAACTTTGTTTGGTTCCTTATAATACAGTTCCCTCCATGGCCTTTGACCATCCCTTCCTCTGGCTGGAATAAGCATCTCTCATATCTCCCTAGGTGTCATATTCTCATTTAATCTGAAGTGTCACCTCCTCAGAGTGTCCTTCCCCAGACTCCCACACAGATAATCTACTTGGTAATTTTCTTTCCCATCAGTCTACAGTAATTCCACAGATGATCATTATCCCTGTCTGATGCATTTCTTGTTTACTTTTTTGTCCGTCTAGCCCCACCTCTGAACATCAACTGCATAAGAGCAGCAACCTTGTCAGCCGCATCATAGAGCTCGGCATCAGTGTCTGGTTCTAGGAAAGCACTCAGTACCTGTCATTGAATAGACGGATTTGTAGATGGGTGAAATGCACTTGAGAAGCTGCCTGTCAATGAGTTTATTTCTACAAGTGACAAGGCCAGAAACTAAAAAGAAAAAAGGCTTGCAGAATGTCAAGTAGGTGCTAGGCTAATTGGCCTACTTTTGTAAATGTGTTCGTCGCTATAATGCCCTTGACCCTGTCACACTGGCCCTGTTTTGAGTTTTACTTTGTTTCTACCAGTGTTATCGGTTCACTATATCTTAGAGCCAGGGTTGATATTCAGTCTCTCTGGCATTGTTGCACCTTAGGTTGCAAAGCCAAGAGCGTGGTCTGTGCTGTCACTTGTCAATCATGGCTCAGCTGTGTCCTGAGGCAGTTGTATAAGCTCTAGCTATGAACGCTGAAAACTCAAATTTTTGCCATTTGACCCATTGAAACTCACAATTCTGTCAAACCAGATATTTGATTGTGGTTAGGCAGAGGGCAACTTTAGAAATCTGTTCTGTTGTTGCTGAAGCAGATCAATTTAGAGAGTATTCGTGGTTTGATGGAAACGGCTTCCACTTGGAAACTGGCCTTTCCATCCACTTCTGTCATCTTAATGAAGACCCTGATACTCGAAGCTTCAACTTTGTCAAACAGGCCACTTTCTATTTAGTTATTAAAAAAAACAAAAACAAAAACAAAAAATGAAAATTACAGGGATAAGAGGGAGATAAGAGAGGATGTGTGGGAGACAAAATGATCAAAATATCTTATACAGATATGAAATTGTCAAATAGAAAAATTAACCAATGGAAAATTAAAAAGTTAAAGATAATGTAACAACAAAAGGGAAAGTAAGGGAAGAAGGAAGGAAAGATGGAACAAAGGAAGGAAGGGAAGAAGAAAAGAAGGAAAGAAGGAAGGAAGGAAGGAAGGAAAGAAGGAAGGAAGGAAGGAAGGAAGGAAGGAAGGAAGGAAGGAAGGAAGGAAGAAAACCCAGAACTCAGAACTCTCTCTTACTTATCACACACCAGCAGAGGAGAGAAACCCTGACAGGAGTGAGACAGGCCCATGGTTAGATCAGATGAGCTCATGAATGCAGAAGCTAAACATTTGCTAAGTTTAAATTTGTGACAAATTCAGAGGGTCGAGTGTAAAGGCAGCTCACAGGAGTCAGCTGAAAATGAATTGTATATAGTATCCATGATGACTGATTCCTTCAAGTCCCTGTTATATGCCAAGCTTTTAGAGCAAGTGTCTTGTCATCCACTATACTTTTGAACAGTGATTTTAATTCTTTATTTCAATAAAAATATGTTCAGTGGAACCGCTACAAGGAATATTTTAAAAATTGAAAGTACCCTTTTCTTCAAGCCCCACAGGCTCAACTTCCAGATAAGCAAGTCATACAGGATAGTTTTAATTTAATGTTACCTGTCATTAACACTTAGTGCTTTGTTACAGATCAGATATGGTTGTAAACATGTTGTACATTAATTACGGTCAAAGCTCACAGGCTATGCCTAAAGCAGTATCATTTACCTTGTTTTGTACTTGAGCAAAGCAAGAATCAGAGAAAAGGAGATATTTTTCCATTGTCACAGGCACTTGAGTTTGGGCAGTTTGGCTCCCAAGTTCATGTCACAACAATGAAACTTGGTAGCTTCCCAACCAAGTGCTGTATACAGTTCTGTATGATTTTTAGTGCATGGGGTGATATGTTACTCACTTGACCAGTTTCCAATTAATGAGACTTTTTTTTATCTCCTCTTGTTTTCAATTATTAAAAATAAATGATAAAAATAACACTGCAAAATTCAACTGTATTGGGCAGCTCTGTGTCCTTGTGTAAGTCTGTCTATGGGTAAATGTCTAGAGGTGCATAGTTATTAGGTATGTACACTTTTTAATAAGACCACCAAGCTGCCTTCCACACCAAGGAACAATTTTCACCTGAAGTATGTAAGCCACAAGAACTCTAAGAGAACCTGTAATTTCTGTAAGACTCAGTTGTTTTCTTCCGCTCTCTTTTCTTATGCATGGCTCTGCTGTTGGACAAGGCATTTTACCACATGTCAAACACTTTTGGGGAAATGTGCTCACGTTTCTATGAGGTCTAACTCTGCTCAGAGGGGATGAGCAGGCATATGGGACCTCTTGGCTTGTGCTGCCTGGCACCCTGAGCCATGAAAGAATTACTGTGAGGCTGGTTCACCTGGCCTCAGCCTGATCTATACTGACAGCTTTATTGGCTCTCAAACATTTATCCAGCCAGAACTTTTAAACCAATCCAAGGTTTCATTTATTTTTACTCTGGGGAGAGAAGAGAAATGAGAATTTTGCTGAGCGAAACTCCACAGAGAGGTGACCCCACCCACCCCATCTTTTCCTTGTAGACTGCTTACAAAGTGGAATTCATTCTTTCTTTCCAGTTGCAGATCTTTTCCCTATCAGTTGTTTCTCTGAAGCCATTGGTGTGTGGAAAGTGCATTGCTGGTGGGAAATGACTGAGGTCATCCAATCGGCCTCTATTTAACTCTTTCATGAATTAGTTGCTTTGTGAAGGAAAAGTATTGAGTAAGATAATGTCTTGGTTTCTTTTCTAGCTGCTGGGATAAAATGCTCTGACAAAAAGCAACTTGAAGGAAATGTTTATTTGAGTTCACAGTTCTAGGTGAAGTCCATCACGAGAAGGAAGTCATGACAAGGGGAGCTTGAAGCAGCCGGTCACACCTCATCCACAGTCAGAAACCACGAGCAAGGTGTAGCATGCATGCTACTTGGTTTCCTTTCTCCACGTATACAGTTTAGGGTCCCAGTGGGAATGGCACTTCCCATAGTGGGTGGGCCTTCCTACCTTAATTAATGTAATCAAGAGAATCTCCCCTAGGCATGTTTAGAGGTCTGTCTCCCAAGGTTCTAGATCCTGTCAAGTTGATGATTAACACTAGCCACCGCATGTATGATACCTGCATCTGAAAAACTTGCCATCTTTGCCAGCTTTCCTAGGAATGGAGGGTGGAGAAAATGGGTTCCATTTGTGTAGGCGAGGATTTAGAGCAGTAAGGAAACATATAAAGGGAATTTCAGAATTAATGTTACCCTTTATTTATTATATTAAGCAAATAAAAAATGGTGACCCATGCCTTTAATCCCAGGGAGTGGGGGCAAAAAAAAAAAAAAAAAAGGTATATAAGGCGTGAGGACCAGGAACTAAAAAAAATAAAAGCATGTAGTTAGTTAAGCTTTGGAACAACACAGTTCAACTGAGAGCCTTTGGGATGAGAACACAAAAGCTTACAATCTAAAGAAACAAGATCACCTAAGGAACTAGCAAGGTGAGGTAGCTGTGGCTTGTTCTGCTTCTCTGATCTTCCAGCATTCACCCCAATAACTGGCCTCGGGTTTTGTTTCATTAACAAGTATTTTTAAGATTCCTGCTACACTTGCCAGTGTTTACTCAGTCACCAGAGAAGAAGTCATACCTCAAACTCCAGTTCTGGTTACAAAACTCCAGTGTCCTTCCCTGTACCATTGTGAGTTCTGCAGGCCTAATGGCTTAACTACTGTGGGTTCCCAGGACCTTTTACGCTATATGTTGATATCTTCTGTATACTATGGACACATGAAAATGCTGAGTGAAATGGAGCAAAACTATTCTGTGTATACATATACAAATAATATATACATACATACACACATTATATAATGGAGCAAAACTATCCTGTATATACATATACAAACAATATATACACACACACACACACACACACACACACACACACACACACACACATATATACATACACACATATATCATGGAGCAAAACTTCTGCATATACATATACAAATAATATATACATACACACATATGTATATTTGAATAAGGACTTTTTCTAGAAGCCTCTGTGGAAGTCCATCATGGAACTGGGAGGGATGTGAGCTGGCTCGTCTCTACCCAGCCTCCTTCCTTGGTCCCCAAGTGGACAGGCAGCTACTCTCAGAGCTTGGCACTGCTCTCAGCTCCATGTGGTAGTGGGCTTGCATTCTGGCCTCCGCTCTCCATTACATACACTTTGCCTTTCTGCTTTCATGTGGCGTCTCCTTGGCTGCACCAGTCTGCTGTCAGCAGGTGGCCTGCTGGTCCCAAAAGCTTTCTGCATGATTTACTGTGTGCATTTTCTGCACACTGAAACTTGGCATGCTCCCACCACACACACTTCCTCTACCCCACTCTCTCTTGTGTATTCCATGTTCCGGCAGAAGTCTTCCAGATTCTTATTGAGGATATTGGGCCGAAGCCAGGCTTTCCTCAAAGACTCAGCTATAAGATGGAATGCCTCATCTGCTTATCCAAATAAAGCATCTTATATATAGTCCCTTACCAGCTTCAAGGACCTCCATCCCTGACTCTATATAGCCCCTGAATGAGCTCTTCATAGCATCTCATTACCCTAGAGTCTTTTATAGCTCTTCTCCTATTCAGAATAATGAATGCATTCCATAGGTGGCTAGCAAATTCCTTCAAGATAGGACACCAGCTTGCCTACCCAGTCCTTCTTCTCCACACACATCCCTCTTCCTCTATTATTCTAACACATGGCTCTGGGTCCCACTTGTGTTCTCCTTCATCTTTGTCTTTCAAGATGCTATTCCCTGTCCCTTCTCTACTATCAACAAGTAATTTGAGTGTTAGCCCCACTGGGAAGCTTTACCATGATTCTATTCCCTTTCCTATTCTTCTACATAGCCTCAAGAGTTCTTGCATACAACCTTTCAACACACTGAAGAGTATCTGCCCTTCACTGTAGCCATTTAATGCATTTGCAGTTAGATTCTGGGTCTTTCCACAGTGCCTAGTTCATAATTTCCAGCATATAATATCAAAACTATATGTTACAATTCTATTTGTGGGTGTAATACAAACATTTGTGAAGCATGTACAAGAATGTTAATAACTGGAGCTGGAGGGAAGGCTCAGCAGTTAAAAATACCAGGTGCTCTTCTAGAGGACCCAAGTTCAATTCCCAGCATCCACATCAGGCTGTTCACAACTGTCTCTAGCTCCATCTCCATAGGATCCAACACCCTCTTCTGACCTCCATAGGCACCCACACACAAGTGGCACCCCCCCAAACACAAATAAAATAATCTTAAAAATCTTTTAAAATGTTCCCCTTCATTTGAATTAGTTCCAAACTAGAGGTTATGTATAGGGGAATAGAGAGAAAGTCATAACCTTTTAAATAAGTAAAACTTACATGGCAATTAGTAGTTTACAACTATATGATGCTAAGTGAAATAAGCTAGTGAAAGAGTCATCAGTGTTTAATAAGCTCTTATAAGACAAAAGGCGTGCAGAAGTCATAACCTATAATGTTAGAAGTCATGACAATGGTTGCCTGATAAGGGGGCACCTATGACACAGATAATGTGCTCTTTCTTGATCTAGATGCAGGATACATGGGCATTTTCATGCTGTCAAAGTCCAAATATTTGTATAATTGTGACTGGTGCACATATTGGGACTTGGATTTGGAAATGTCCTTTGTGAGAAGCACATTTTTCTTTGGGGTCCTCGTCTGAGTCAGCAATGAAGAGTGTGATCTAAACTCCAGTGAATCACCAGTATGAGTGATGTGCTTGTCCCACTCAAAATGCCAACATGTGGCAGAAAGGAAAATTATAAAATGAAGCAAAACAAAACGCTCTTCTTGGACAGAATGCAGCATTTGTTTAAAACAGTATGATGCTCAATTATGGCAGCAGGTGTTCTGTGCATGGTTCGGTATCTCATCTTGAATTTCAGCAAGTTCAGAGTAGATCTGGAATTTCACTCTGTTATTGTCACCCTCCAGCTTTGAAGGTGTTTGTCACCAATAGCATGAGTTTGTGGGCTGCACACATCAATCACATCTCCTGCAAATGGTTTAAAATGAGTAAAGTTGTGATTTGTTACCCAAATAACATCTTTGAGCTGGTAAGTTGTTTCTCCTCCAAATTTTTTGAGGTCTGAAAGTAAAAGACTCTAGGATATTTTCAAAACCACATATTTCTTCTCTTAAATAAGGGAGTGGGGGTGGGGGACCTGGATCCTCGTCTTGGCATCTGTGTCAGCCATTGTGGCTGTGGCTTTCTGCAGCCCACACCCTGGAGCCGGTCCAACCCTCGCCGCAGGGTTTCTCTTTCACATTCCTAATAAAGGCTGTTCAGTACCAGCACAGATGGGAATTCTGATCCACCTTCTCAGTTCATTTTTCCTGCACTTTCTTTACTAAGGCCCTCGATGCCCAAAATAGAATCCGATTTTCTTTCTTTTTTTTCCTCTTTTTTTAAAATTTGGACGTCACCGTGTGTAATTTGAAATTTAATGGTAGAGTAAACAGGATGTATTTAGCTTCCCTTACATTGCCACACCCCCAGGAATTTCCCCCATGGGTTAGAAGGTAGATCAGTAGTGCAGAAGGACGCTTGGCAGTCTCTCAAAACCCATCACTGGATGGTTTCAAGGGATGGTTGGAAGGCCCATCTTGAATCAGGGAATGGATGTTGACTGTGTTGGGGTTGATGAGGAAGTAGAGGACATGAGCTTTTGCCTGAACTAATACTTCTGGTCTCCTTCATGAATCCTCTGTTCTTGTGACTTCTCCTCCTGAGGAAACATCCCCCTTTTCTCTGAAAATTCTTATTAGGCTTCCACCAAGACCATTTCACATGTCCTTCCTTGCCACACTGAATTTTATCCATCCTTCAAGGTCTAACTCACATTTCACATCATCTGGGAAGACTACCCCAGGTGGCTTGACCTAGAAGTGATTTTCCCATTGTCTAAACAACCAGAGCCCCTGATTGCTGGACTTTCTGATGCTCTCCACATGTAAGATAATTTACAGCAATGCTATGCAATGAAACAACATGGTAACTGAACACCTGGTAGTTATGTGTTAGGAACTAGTCTCTACACATGTACACAGTCAGGCTCTGTCCAATGAGACCATGAGGTAGGTTGTATCAATTTCCCCATTTTGCAGATAAGGCTCAAAGCCCACAGAGATTTCACATCTTCCTAACCAGATTAGAAGCTCCATTTACCACCCCCTTGATTTACTGATTTACATTTTTCACAGCATAGGTTACAAGGCCTTGATGGTTGGAATTTACTCAACGAATATTTGTTCAATTAAGCATCTGTGTGCTTAATGGAACCTAAGACTATGAGAAGAGGATTTATGAAATATTTCTGACTATCAAATATGCTACCTTTCCACTTCTGTCAACATAGGGACTGTAGTGGAGTGAGGTGGGGTTGATAAAATCCAGAATAACAGCAATGAAGCCTTAGTTGCTATGTAGTATATCCCAGATCTTTTGGATGGTAATGGGCATTCATATGCTCTCTTTTTTGTTTGTTTGTTTGTTTTTGAGACAGGACTTCTCTGTGTAGCTTTGTGCCTTTCCTGGAGCTCTCTTTGGAGACCAGGCTGGCCTCGAACTCACAGAGATCCGCCTCCCGAGTGCTGGGATTAAAGGCGTGCGCCACCACTGCCCTCATATGCTCTCTTGATCTCAACTATTTTTCCCTGTGAAAGGATCATAATTTTAGGAAGGCAAACAAAATCTTGGATTCATCATTACCAAAAAACTGCATGCCTTATAAACCCTTCTTTGGGAGTGAGTTCCAAATGTTTACAGTGAAAATGGACACACACTCAATGATGGCACCCATATCCTACCAGATGAAGACAACAGGCCATCCAGATGAAGCAATATTGATAAATATTGTATCAAACTCTTATGTGATTATTTGCTTATGTGTACACGTGTGTGTGTGGGGGGGCGTGCTAGTGCATGTGGAGGTCAGAGCTCACCACAGGCTGTCTTCTTTCTCTTCTCACTTTACTTTTTAAGACATATTGTCTCACTGAACCTAGGGCTCACTGATTCAGCTAGGCTGACAGGCCATAAACTGCAGGGGTAGCATTGGGGTTAATCCACCTGTCTCCAGCCCCACAGTGCTGTGGTGAGCAGGCACAGGCCAGAGCACTCAACATTTTATGCAGATACTGGGGGTCCAAATTCAGGTCCTTATGCTTGTACAGTGGGCATATTAATGGCTGAGCCATGTCTCCATCCCCAGCAGCAAACAGCTCCCTTGTTCTACTTCTTTGCCTTGCCAATCTCATATGGCTGAGGAACAGAAGAGAAGGTTCCTTTTCAGGAAGCAGCAAACTATTGAGGGCAGTGTGCTGGTGAGGTTGTTTTGACTTATTCAGATGTGTCAACTGTGCAAATTCCAGAAAAATCTATGAATTCTTTTTCCCATAATCATGGTTCCCTGCTATCTACTCAGGTGAATTATCCTTCTCCCTTCAACTACATGCTATATAGGTGTCACAGAATATCACCTATGGCATTCTGTAATTCTTCTCCCTTCAACTACATGCCATATAGGCTTTGCAGAATAGTGCCTATGAACATTCTACAGAACCAGAGCGCCCAGGAATAATAATAACCTTTGGGATACCCAGTACTATAGAAAATCTGGTTCTTTGTAAATTGAATTTCCAGTAGAGAAAATGAAATCCAAACTTCTTTTCATGATTTATGATGCTTTTTACAACCCAGACTCAACTTGCTTTTCCAGACCTAATTTATCACCTTGCTTCTCAGCATCTTCATACCTCATTCAAACCAAACTAGATAGGCTTCTGGGGTGATGCTCAGGGCTTCCACTCCCTGAGCTGCCATGGATGTTTCCACAGTCTCCATCTTCTCCCCCACTTTATCTCTGAGATTCTCTGCATGAAGGTCTTGAAGGATGTCTTCTTTCTTGTGATTCCCATCCAATTCCATTTAATAATTAATCTTTTCATTACTAGAGTCCCAGGGATACCTTGCTTATAATACGTTTTATTAGTTTACTTTAGTAATTTTTTTTTAGCTTCTCTGATTTCTCTGCCAAACTGTGTGCTCCTCCAGGGTGGGATGTGCCTTAAGTAAATGTTGTCTTTGTATTCCAGTTTTGAGAACACACTCTGATCTGCATCTATTTCACCAATTTTTTTATGGAGTGTTTCCTGCACTGAAAAATCAAGTGGGGGACAATCCCCACCTTGGGATTCTAAGTAAAAAAACAAAAACAAAAACAAAGACAGAACATGAGCTACTCCACAGGGACCTAAGTTTGCTTGCACTGACCTCTGAACCCACCTGGTGCTGCAGGTGCTGTGTGGGTCCCTTGATGTGGCTCAGGGTAGATCAGGGCTAGCAAATGGGCTGCATCACAAACAGATCACTGGGAACTCTTTTTTCTTCTACTACAGCATTTCTCAGATTTGCAACACTCCAAAGGAGCCTGTATGTAGATGCTACCACTTCTTCCAGATGTGTTCTCTTATTTCTGTAACATTTGTCATGCCAAAGAACTTTGTGAAAGCTTCTGGCACATAGGGGCTTCCTTCTTCCACCAACAGAAGGTTTTAGTCCTTAATGTAACCAGAACAATCAGCCCAGGGGTTTGACAGTGTTACAGTAGAGCTAAAAGGACAGTGGAAGGTGGGGAGAATGCCAGCTACTTCTCTCAATGGCCAAATAGAAGTTGGACTTAAGAAAAAGAACCATTAAATAAATTCCATTGTCATAGAAAGGTCTATGTGGATGTAAGTAGCTGTAAAATTGAGCAAATCTGATCTTGTTTGGGGACTGGCAGACTTTTTTTTATCCATCACAACAGTCTTACTGTGAATAGCCTGAGACACATGACTGCAAAAGTATGACAATATTGCCATAGACAGAGTTTTGAAAATGCTTGGGAATAGAAGAAACATTTTGGATCTAGAGAGCAGAAACGGTATTTGAAAGCTGATTTCTATCCTCTTGCTGATTATGCATGAACCAGCCCAAAAGCACCAATGCCTTTACTAGAAGCAGATACTCATCTTGAGGAGAACTGGCATCATTTGTAACATTGACCTCAAGGGATGCATTTGTACTACTTTTAGGTAAAGGACAATAGACTACTTCTATAGGACCAGAAAGTCCTTAGATTCTGAGGAGCTGGGGTTCTTAAACTGCCACCTTAGATGGCTTCATCCCATGTCCCAGGGTGCATCCTTTCTCTGTCACATCCCTGGCTTTAGAACATGAGACTTAGTCAGGCATGGTGGTGCATGCCTTTAATCTCAGCACTCAGGGGGCAGAGGCAGGCAGATCTCTGAGTTTGAGGCTAGCCTGGTCTATAGAGTGAGTTGCAGAATAGCCAAGGCTATTGCACAGAGAAACCTTGTCTCAAAAAAGAGAAAACCAAAACAAACAAACAAACAAAAAAACCAAAACCACACACACACACACACACACACACACACACACACAGAGAGAGAGAGAGAGAGAGAGAGAGAGAGAGAGAGAGAGAGAGAGAGAGAAGAACTAGCTTAGCAGCGATGAAATAGTTATTAAGTTATTAAGAGGACATGATTTCAAATCCCCAGAACTCATCTGAACTCACACATGTGTGTAGTATCCTGCCTATAATTCCAGCTTCAGAGGGCAGACACAGGATAGCCAGAGCAAGCTGGCTGGCAAGACTAGCCATATCAGTGAGTTCTGGGTTTGGTTGAGAGACCCAGCCACAAAGAATAAGGTGAAAGAGTGACTAGTAACATCATTTTATACACTCACTCACACACATACACACACACACACACACATTCATACACACTCATACACACATATACACAAAAAGGAAAAAGAAAAGTATATGAGGTTTCATGGAGCATCAAAATAAAGCTTTCTTTAATTTTTTAATATTTATTTATTATATATTCTGTGTCTGTTTTGCCTGCATGTATGGATGTGGACCACATTTATACTCAGTGCCCATAGAGGTCAGAGGAGGGCATAAGATCCCCTGTAACCAGAGTTATAGATGGTTGTGGGGCACTATATCAGTTCATGTCATTCAAACCTGTTCCTTTGCAAAAACTACAAGTGTTCTTAGGCACCAAGCCATCTCATCAGCCCCAAATGAAGCCTTCTTTTCAATTTGACTCTCATGATCAGATTCTGAGTCTGATTTTCAGGCAAATCTGCCTTCTGCTTACAGTAGCAAAGGCCCCTCTGAGTGCCATCAAAGAGGCTCTTGATGCTCTGGATTAACATTTGCTGAGGCCTACAACTTCCCAGCCCTGGCCATCATCATTTGTATCCCATCTTTCAAATTTTGATGGATTTTTGAATGCTTGTATCTTTTCCTTCTAGGTCACTGGTGAGTTTCCTAGTAATCTGAGATGTTGCAATGTGTCTGAACACATCAGTAACACATATTCCTCCTATAATGTAGTGTCATTCTAGGAAGCTCAACACCCAATTCTAGAAGCATTGGCTATATTTTATGACAAAAAGTAATTTTTACTTCAATGTTAAGATAAAATACCAGGGGATACTCAAGCATATGGATGTACAGACATGTGTATGTATGTATGCATGTATGCATGCATGCATGTATGTATGTATGTATGCATGTATATTCTTGTTTATGGGCAGAATGATACATTCAATAAATAAATTCTCAATGGCCTCTAGCATGCAGCAATATAGTTGAAGCTCTTAAACCAATGCTTTCATTAAAATGTTTTTTCTCCTCTTTCTTTTCCTCCTCCTCCTCTTCTTCCTCCTCATTCTCTCTTCCTTTTCTTCTCCTCATCTTCTTCCTCCTACCCCTTCTCTCCTTTCCACCCCTCTTCACAGACAGGCTCTCACTATGTGGTTCAGACTTGCTTGGAATTCCCTTTGTAACCCTGTATAGTAACAAAGTTGGGATCTTTTTGCCTTGACTTCCACTTGTTAAGATTATGGTCACACACCACCGTGCCCAGTTTACATTCTGCATTGCCTTCCTTATAATGACTCATTAAAAAGAATGGTCATCTCTATTTTAGTAGGTTTTTTTTCTTTTTATTATACTTTAACTTTCTTTGCCAATACTCTTTTGGGTAAATGAGCCTACGAGAAGGGATATAATAGACTCATGTGTAGCATTACTTCATGTGTCAAGAGTCTACCAAAAATAATTTTTGTATCATTTGACCGCTTCTTTTTTTTTTTTTTTTTTTATCTCTCTGTCCTGAAAATACCAGAATTGGCTTAATACTCAAATTAGGAGATCAGAATTCCAAACCCACATTTGTTACTTATTGTTTCTGCATACTTTGGTAATTACTCTCTGAACCTTCTTTTCCTAGCATGTCAAATATAGGTAAGAAAAATATATACTTGATATCATGCCAACACTCCCTGTTCATGTGCCCCCTACCACACATGCCCACATCTTTTCCTTCGTCATGATTCTTTGTGGCTTTTTCTTATTAATAGAAGGACTCATCCTTCTACTCTTCTAGTGGCTGGCTTCCCATGCCTCAGTTCTCAGCTCAGCTGGGACTTTCCTTAAATCTGAGTTCTTTTGTATTCTAGCTAAAGTAACTTATCTTATGAACTTCAATGACCCCAAATACAATATTCTTTAAGATATACATAACACAATGTGATTATTTTACATGTGAATTATTGGTGGAAGTATTAAGGCAACTCCACTTAGTTAAAAGGGTGGTTTATTTTGTAGGGTAACTTACAAGTGAAGGGATAGGTTATTGGGTCTGGGAAAGGTATAGTGCAGTCCAGCAGTGTTCTCTGGAAAACTCTGCTTGGTCTATCTCCAGTGTCCAGGGCCCAGGAACCAAGAGAGCTGGCACATCCAGATCTCAGGTTTTAAGGGCTCCTGTCTTGACCCTGCCTCTTAGGCTTGACAGTTACCAGAAGCTTTAATGTGGGTAGTACTTCCAGGTCAAAGCTGGAACAGCTACCCACTACAGTGAATCTAAAACATTGTGTTTATGTATCCAGCTAGGGCTAGACCTTTAAAAAGGCAATGTAGATGCAAGGCTTGGCATAAAATAGAATCTTAATAAATGTTATTAGTTAAGCAAAGGTCTCAGTTTACTTCATTGAGCTTGGCTGTGTTCGTGTAGATGATGTGGAAAACAATTAAATTATATTGTTATTTGTACTGTAACCCAGATGCAAATAGTTCACAATTTTCAAAGTGTTCTTTTGGTCGGTGACTTGCTACTAAACCAAAGTATTATTCTTTCTATGAATTGCAAGGATTTTAATATATACTAATACTTCAAATGTTTATGCTTATAATTATTGCATATTTTCTCAATTATGTCTGATACATTAGCTTAAGTAAATGAATTGTGGGTATAATTTGAATTGTGAAAAAATAGCACAATTTGAGAACTCTCAATATATAAACAAGTGTATATAAAGTGAAAAATAACCTTTTCCTTTTCTATCAACCAAAGCTTTTAAGTCTCCTTGATAATTGAGTTAGGTGGAAAAAGGCAGTATGACCTCGGATACTTCTGAACTGTCAGTCACAGAAGTGCCTATCAGCTTTGAGCCCTGTCTTAACTGATCATGGGATAGGCATGAGGATGGGTGGCTTAAAACCATCACATGCTGTGTACTTAATATCAGAAAAACATAGGCACCAAATCTAGGAGCAGCTTGGCACTCTACAGCCTTCTGAAGGAAGCAGACCTCACAAAGCCACAGAATCATTTACAGTCCACTCACTTCTCAGCCATCTGGCACATCAAATCAGGAAGGTTCAGATTTTGAATTTCAAATTGATACCCCAAAACGTGTTGCTATGACACATAGAGCTAAGGCAAGAAGGAATTAGTCAAACAGTAAGATTGTTAGAAGAAACTTGACCCAATATTTCAACACATAGAGTGAAGGAAACTTACACTGAAAACCTTTTCCAGAAACAAAATCTTTTGTAACTGCAATTCCTCCATCACACTGTAATGATAGTTTGTTCTAGAATCATCATGGGGAACATATGGAATGAGAATGTTGGTCTCTAAAACTTAGGAAATTGCCGAGATCAGTTGCAGGTCTATCTTCCTGTGATAATGTGCTGGCTCTTACAGGTACAGGCTCACCTCTTGCTCTTCATCTAAACATTTTTTCAAAGCTGCATCTCTTAGGGTGCTTCTGTTAGAATATAAAAGCAGGCTGTAACTGAAGAACTCAGTGGGTGGGACCTCTTGGACTTCAGTCATTTTTCACTTCACTTGGGCTCAAGATAAGAAAGAACACAACAGGGTTTATATTTTCAGTGCCTTCAATATGTGGTTATACTACATGTATTAATTTATCCCATTGAACCACTTCTGTCCCACTCTATGATTTTTTTAAGTGACAAGGGAACTCAGACAACCACCACCCCACCACAAGGGAGATGTCAGGTGATAAATGAAGCAGAATGTGGATGCAAACCCATCCCAACCACACAGCAAGAACTCACGCAGGTCATAATCTCTGCCTTTTGTTTGAGGTCTGTCAAATGTCAACCTTCTTTTCTCATTTACATTAAGGCCAATTTGATTGACATAGAGAGAATGCTTCCTAGTTTGGAATCTAAATTGAGCTCCACAAAGAGTTTCAGGGTTTATAATAGCACCTGTAAACATTTCTAACCAGAGTACCATCAGGTCTCTTCACTGAGTCTCCTTCCATCAGTGACAATGGTCAGGAAGTCAAATTGGTTTCTGGTGGAGATCTTACCCTGGAGCTTGCTGTGGCAGAAACTCTCGTCAGTAGTAGTTGCTCTCAGAAGTGCTAGCTCTCACCAGGTTGGTGTCTCATCATCTCTTTTCTCCTCCCAATGCAACCTCTTGGCAACAAGGCAATGTTGTGGATATCACTTTGTATAAATAAAGTGCTGATTGACTAGTAGCCAGGCAGGAAATAGGGTAGGCGGGACAAGGAAGAGGAAAAGCCTGGGAACAGGAAGGCTGGGAGGAGACACTGCCAGCCGCTGCCATGAGAAGCAACATGTAAAGATACCGGTAAGCCACAAGCCATGTGACAAAGTATAGACTAACAGAAATGGACTAAATATAAGAGTAAGAGCTAGACAATGGTAGACCTGAACTAATGGCCAAGCAGTTTAAATAATATAAGTGTCTGTATGATTATTTTATATGTGGGTTGTGGGATCACGGGGACTTAGTAGAACCTGGAAAAAAACTCTCCAACTACAAGGCAAACCACAGTCCTTCAGGGGCTCCTCAGCCTTGGGCAGCTTTGTATCATAATTTGGGGCTGCCCCTTCAGCCATGGCTTGCATTACCTGAGATTAGGAAGCGTTCAGCCTCCTCTTCATGTCTAATGAACATTATTCCCCCATAGAAATGGGAATAAAGAAACACTTATTGTCTTCTGGAAGTACCTGAATTAAGGTTTATAAGGATAAGGCAGGGAAATCTCAGAATCTCCCTTCTCGGGCATAGGAGCAGCTAAACAAATTAATATCTAAGGAGATGTCAACCTTTATTTCAGTAATTCTAAATAGTTACAAAAAGGAGTATGTTGGAAGAAAACCCTTCAGATTTCATGTAATTATCACATATCACCATTCCCCAGCTAACACTACATGAAGCAGAGACAAGCCTCTCCATTGATGTCTGGTTGAAGTGAATATCCATAAGATATAGGGAGTAGGGTGCTTTTCTGTCTAAGTTAGAGTTTTAACTATATATATATAAAATATTAAACCTACAAGGCCAAATTTTCCTCTGAATTCCACTGGACCACTCATCTGTCATTAGGCTATGCTGTCTCAGAATCATCCCCAATGTATGTAGAGAATGTATTAGTAATGGTGGGATGGGTTTCTTGGAAACCGGTATCTTGTTGAATCATCTGTACTTTCTAATACAGTAAATTTCTAGGCAGGGGTGCTCTATAAATATTCCTTAACTAATTAAATCAGATGCTGTGTTACATATGAAATAAAACCATCTCTCACCGTGTAAGTTTTGCAGACATAAGATATGATACAAAGTAGCTTTATTAAGACCTGTCTCATTACTGAGTGTGAAGCATTTTGACCTTTAAGATCATTCCAGCATATGAGCATTATAGAAAATGCGTGTAATCACTGACTCTTCAGTCCCCTCGCTCTCTATTTAATGCTCCACTGCAATTTAATATCCAAATCTTGGAATTTATTTAAGAAGTCAAACCACATTAGAGCCCCATCACTCCACCTACCTTTCTAATTAATGAGTCACAGCACAAATGAAGCAAGTTTTCAGTTAATGAGCTACAAACAAATCTATCTGTAGATACTAATTACCACTAATATCCAAATTAGTTACACCCCAGGTTTGTTCTCTCTGAATTTACATTAATTTGTCTCCTTTCCCCTAATCAGTTAAGTCTCATCTAAAGATAATTATAGAGTTCTGACTTCCAGGATGGAGTGTGTAGCATTCAACTTTAACGGTGACATCATTAAGTAAAAACAACCTGGTAATTATTTAACGTCTGTGTACGTGGCTGAAGGCCATACAGAAATGAAGAAACACTTATTCAAGGAAATCCACATGGTCAATTAATGTAGACAAGGGCGGTGTGAATACAAGAGGAGGGAAGAAATGTTCCTTCAATAAATGGCTCAAGGCAAACTGGATATCCACATGCAAAATGAAGTGGAAAACGGACACTTAGCTTCTATAAGGACAACTCCAAATAGAGTAAAGTTAAGCAGGTAAGATCTAAAACCAGAAAATCCTTAGAATGAGGTAGGGTGAAGCCCCCTGACATTGGACTTGGCAATGGGTTTTCTCTAGAACACCCGAAGTCCAGGCAACAAAAGCAAAAACAAATTTGGATGGTGTCAAACTACAAAGCTTCTGCACAGGAAAGGAAATACTAACAAAATGGAAAGACAACCCACAGAATGGGGGGAGAACATTTGTAAGTCATTTATGTGATAAGAAGCTAATATTCAAGAAATAGAAAGAACTTCTGCAAGTCAATAACAAAAAATTGAATTTATAAATGGGCAAAGGAGGCCTAAAAGACATAATGCCTCATGTTTTCACTAATGTGTAGAGTCTAAAGTAGCTGAAATCAAGGTGTAGAAATCAAAACAACTGAGCCAGGTGGTGAGGGAGAAGGGGAAAAGCACAAAAATATTAACTATAATGCCGTTGCCAGTCATGGTGGTGCACGCCTTTAATCCCAGTACTCAGGAGGCTGAGGCAGGCAAGTCTCTGAGTTCAAGGCCAGCCTGGTCTACAGAGTGAGTCCCAGGACAGCTAGGGCTATACAGAGGAAACTCTGTCTCAGAAAAATAAATCAAAACAACTGTGTTGTAGGATATTTTGATCACACTCTGACACGCCCGAGACTGACAATAAAGTTTTCCTTGAATCAGAGGGTGGAGCTAGCTACTAGCTGACCAAAATCAGCCACATATAGAGAGACACAGGAAGTAGTGGGGGGGGGTGAGAAAGATTCTTGGCCCTTTTTTGGATGGAGGAAGGAGAGAGAGAGGAAGGAGGTCATTGGTCCCTTCTCTGACGTTTCTCTGATCAATTAGGTGCTTACTACAATAACTGACTCCTAAGTTTTTAATGATAAAGAATAATTAGATAAATGCTTCACAACTGTTATGAGGAACCAAGAAATGTAGAGGAGGGGTGAGAAGAAATAGGCTAACAAATGCAAAGTCACAACCAGATAATTTATAGTAGTACAAGGATTACAGTCAAAATATTATATGGTAAAATTCAACAAAGTTTGACAAGAGAATTTCTAATGTTCTCACCACAAATAAATGATAAGTACTGGAGATGGCAAATAGCATAAATGTCTTGAGCTAATAATGATACAATGTATAAATGTACTGAATCATAACACTTTCCTCTTTAAAGCTATGTAATTACTGCCCGTCAACAAGTAAATAAGAAAGTTTCAAAATCAAAAGGAGCAAAGGAGTAGACAGACTTTTCCCAAATAAGATTTACATACAAATTATCAATATATGCATAAAAATAAGTGTTTAAAATCATTAATCATTACAGAAATGCAAATTAATACAAAGTGGCTTATCACTTCACTGGTCAAAACAGCTACCCCCCCCCCCCCCCCACACACACACAAAGAAAGAAGATGACACACCTACAAATTGGATCTAATGTGGGGAAAGGGAGCCCTTGATAACATTGGTACAGATCCTAGCCAAGTACAGCACCTATGCAAAACTGCTCAGAGGCTTCTCAAAAAAAGTTGTTAGAACTACCACATGGTACAGTCATATGCTGAGGAGATAACCAAAGTTAATGCAATCATGTCAAAGAAATACCTGCACTCATGTTCACCACTGCACATTTACAGCAGCCAAGGTAGGGAGAGAAGCCAAGGATGTGTGTGTGCAGTGGGTTACCATTCTATCATAGAGAAACACATGTAGGAAACTAGGGAACATGATATGTTAAATGAAGAAACCACAGCAAAGGCAAAACTGCAATGCTGTTCACATGTGGAATTTGAAGAGGTAAAATTAGAGTATAATAGTGGTTGCCAGAGCTGAAGGGTGAGGAAAATTGGAAAACATCCACCAAAGGGCACACAATGTTTCTGTGTCAGTGTGAACAGGTTCTGGGGATGTCATTTAAACAGGGGTGGTAGTGGATATATTGATTATTGTGATAATCATTATTGATGCATGTGTTTATCAAGTCAGCACGTCCTATACTTTGAATATACAAAGATTATTAAGACTTACTGATAACATTTAACCTTCAGTCCACTCTGTCTCACCCTTTACCCCTCCCTCAACATGCTGGGAGCTCTATTCCAAAGGAAGCTCTCTCCCACAAAGCACCCAAGTGCTGCTGGGAGAGACGAATAAGCAGCAAGCATTTTCCAACCACCTGTTCAGAGACAAGGTTCCAGACTGGTGTGGTCAAGACATCAAGGTCTTCTTTGATGGGTGATGTCATTCTGAATGCTGTGAACATATGTTCCTCTGCTGTTCCTCTGACTGGTTGATAAATAAAACGCTGATTGGCCAGTAGCCAGGCAGAGTATAGGTGGGGTGAGCAGATAGGAGAATGCTGGGAAGAGCAGGGCTGAGTCAGGAGTCACCAGCCAGACATAGAGGAAGCCAGATGACAAGGCAGAACTAAGAAAGGGTACCAAGCCACGTGGCTAAACATAGGTAAGAATTATAGGTTAATTTAAGTGTAAGAGCTAGCCAATAATAAGCCTGAGCTAATGGTCAAACTGTTATAATTAATATTAAGCTTCTGTATGATTATTTTATAAAAGGCTGCGGGGCTGTGGGTAAGAGATTTGTCCTGACTGTGGGCCAGGCAGGACACAGAAAAACTTCCTATTACAATTAACTGCCAGACATTCTATAGGACACAGAGAAAAGTGACTGAGAGCCTCTAGGCCTATGGGCTGAAGACAGATGGATGCCACAATGTTACAGAGGAACTTTGGATGACTGTCCAGGTAAACAGCTGTCTCTGTCATTCTAGATTTTTGGAAGTTGCTTACAATGCTCTTCCTATTTACTTAGGTAATATTATATCCTTCTGAAGTCTTTGATGTAGTTGAAGACTAGATAGTTGTAGTTTTCCTTAGTCGTGATAAAAGATAAATTAGATAGGAAACTTTAGACTCATAAATATAGAATAGAATATTTTTTTTAATTTTACAAAATACAAATAGACTAGATGTTGTAATTGTAATTATTGCTTGATAACTGTTTTATTATATGTAATTTTACTAAAAGTTAAAACCTTCCTTTTGAATAGAAAGAAAGGGGAAATAATGGGTGATGTCATTCTGTATGATGTGAATATGTGTTGCTCTGATTGGTTGATAAATAAAGCTGTTTGGCCAATGGTGAGGCAGAATAGGGTTAAGCAGGACATTCTAACTAGAGAGGAGGAAAGAGAAAGGCAGAACAGAGGAGACTCTGCCAGCCACTGCCATGAGAAGCAAGATGTAAAGATACTGGTAAGCCACAAGCCACATGGCAAAGTATAGATTTATAGAAATGGGTTAATTTAAGATACAAGAGCTAGCTAGCAAGAAGCCTGCTATGGCCATAGTTTAAAAAATAATATGAGCCTGTGTGTGTTTATTTGGGTCTGAGCAGCTGCAGGACCAGGAAAACTTCAACTACAGGTCTTCTTTCTTCCACCAGCCACACTGAGAGCTCCAGTGGTTTAATAGGAACAGGAAGTTGATGATACAAGGTAACATTATCCTCACCTCACCTATCTCAGAGGGAGAACATTGCACACTGGGAGAGGAACATTATGGAGGCTGATGCTACTGTGCTTGCCCAGTGTCCAGCTCATACAGCAAGAATGCTGTGTAGGAAAGGTGAGTTACTATACTGCTCTCAGATCTGGAGAGTGGCTCAGAGATTTGGCCACAGCATGTAAGAACCCACTCACTGAGTTGATTTGGGACAGTATGGAGAAGAAGGTCTTCTCAAAGGACAGTGGACTTTGATATTAACAGTTAAGAGCATGCTGCTAGCTCAGTAGAAGCAAACAGCACCACAGGCCACCTAGATCACCACAGATAACCAGGTGAAGAAGTAACTGTGATGATGAGTAGTTTCTCCTGATTCCTGAAGACTGGAATTGTAAAGGAACCTGAGTTCCACTGGTTCAGACTGTGAAGCAATTCATGCATGGAGACATTAGTTTATGAACTAGTGAGCAGCAATCAGTGGACCTTTACAGTTGGGTGTGATTCTAACAAGGTAAGCAGTCCTACAGCAATCACAAAGGAACATAGAGCCCTGCTGACCCCAGTCACTCCAGGTGATTGATGCCATTCCCGAGGCTCCAGTCCATTAGGGATGCCATCAGACAGTTCACACCATGGGCAATAGATTCTGTTAAGATACGCCAACCAAAGACTTCACAAACAATGAATGCTAGAAACTAAGTCAGACAGTTCACACCATGGGCAATAGATTCTGTTAAGATATGCCAACCAAGGACTTCACAAACAATGAATGCTAGGAACTAAGCACGGAAAGAGGGAAACCAGTATTTGGGGTTCCTTTCATATAACAACTTTTAGTTTTCAACAACAACAAAACTGTGAGATATTTTTTAAAATCATTCTCATAACCTAGGAGTGGTGTCAGTGGGGGAAATAGGTTTCAGAAACTGCCTGTCAGAGGGCTTGTCTTAACAGGTCTTTAACATGGCCACAACAGTAATGAAAACCATGCTCACAGAAAAAAAGGAATAAGGGATCAGATAGAGACCAAAAATGAAGAGAAATTGTAATCAATGAACTAAACAAATGTTCTAGAGTTGAAAGTACAGTAATTAAAATAAAAACCTAGACTGGACTGAAGAGTCGATCTGAACTGCCTGGTGAATCAGTCCTAAAGACAGAGTGATTTAGTCTATGTAATCTAATGTAATGGAGGGACCAATGGGGAAAAGTGAGCAGAGCCCTGAGGAAACATGGACTACCTCTGAGAGTTCACAAGTGCATAGGGGGTCATTAGAAGGGAGAATGAGGGGAGGGAGTCAAACGTTAACTGTGGCTGAGAAGTCCTCAGATTGGATGAGCGATGGTGGTCTACACATTCAAGAAACTCAAGTTCTAAGAAGGATGAAAGGTCCCACAGCTGCCACTTGTAGCTGAAGTTTTCCTGTGTCCCACCTAGTTGGCAGCTGCTCAGACCCAAGTAAACACACTGAGGCTTACATTAATTAAAACTGTTCGGCCATTAGCTCAGGCTAACGATTGACTAGCTGCTACACTTAAACTCAACCCATTTCTGTTAATCTATATGTCGCCATGTTTTCCGTGGCTTTACCTGTGTGCCATTACATGCTGTTTTCTGGACAGCGGGCTGGTGTCTCCTGACTCAGCCTTCCTTTTCCCAGAAGTCTCCTTGTGTGCTTGTCCCACCTATACTTCCTGCCTGGCTACTGGCCGATCAGTGTTTTATTAAACCAGGGCACCAAAGCATATTTCTACAGCAGCCACTTATGGTGACTTTTGGTGACAAAGATAGGAAGAAACCCCTAGAACTTGTAAGAGAAAATGACCTAGCATGTTCCAGAAAGCCCTCTAAAAGGTAACACCTAACTTCTCTCTAGAACAACGAGGCCAGAAAACCAAAGCCTGTCAACCAGAAATTTATATATGCCAACAATCTTTCAAAATGGACAGCATAATCACAACATTCCTGAACAAAGCAGAGAGAATTTGTTGCTATTAGAATTCTTTACAACAGATAGTAAAGTATGTTCTTTGGGATAAAAAAAAAGTATGAGTGGTCAGAGGGAGTAATTTAAACCTTCCTGAAAAGTCAAAGAGCCCTGAGAGTTAATTAAATAATTACAGAGACAACACAGATGTCAACCGTTCTCGTTCATCTTAAGCCACCTAAGAAGCAGCTGCATGAGGCGGCATGTAAATCATTACGTGTGGGACTGCTAACATATAGAAATGTGACTGATTGTCACAGCAAAAAGGAAGTGAGTGGAGCAAAGCTGTGTTGAAAAAGACAGCATCTGTGACCCCAAACTGTATGACCAGGTGAAAAGGACCAGAAAAGGCAAACAAGTTAAAGACCATCACAAGCATGTAAGCACACACTTGATCACCTTCCTTCTATCTGAAGTAATAGAAGACACGAAACTACATAAATAATTACAGTGGTGTATTGCATTATGACACAGGTAGCTGTGGTGTGTAGAGTACTATTAGCACAGAAATGAAGCAGTAGAGTTCCAGGGACTGCAATAGTTAGCACAATCTAAAATGAAACCTGAAAATTTATGGTAGTCATGGTAAGGCTTAGAGGGACTGCTAAGCAAAGAATTCAAACACTGGTGATGATGTTAGGAAGGATTCCAAAAAGCGAGAGAAGCAATAGAAGAATAGAAAAGGCTTGAGACAGATCATTATATGTTGTGCTGTGTCTCTTCCCAAATCCCCATGTTACAGTTTTGAGTCCCAAGGCCTCAAATATGATGATCTAGAGTCAGGATTTTTGCAGAGGTAGTTACTTTAAAACGAGGTCATCAAAGTCATGATTGGCCCTAATCCAATATGTCAGGTGATCCTACAGGAACTGTGCATTTGGACCCAGATACAGACAGACAGAAGACAACACAAATAGGGTCAGAAACACAGCCATTTTCAGGCCAAAGACAGAGTCCTGGGCCAGTTCTTTCCTTTACAGCTTTTAGATCTCACCAAACCTACTGACACCTTGATCTTGAACATCTGATCTCCAAAACTTCAAGAGAACAAATTTGTATGGTTTCAGTCACCGATTTTATGGTAATTTTTTATAGTAGCCTTAGCAAATGAATACACATGGAAAGCAGAAAAGCAAAATGCCAGGTGTAGCTACAATTGTACCCATAATCTAACACGTGTGGGGGTGGGAGTGGGTACTGAGCAGTTCTACAAAAGACAGAGTATTCAACAATACATTGCCTGCAAAGGACACACTTTACGTCCAAAGACATAAACAGATTGAAAGTAAAAGGATGCCTTCCTTTAGAAAGCTGGAGCATTTATAGCAGGCAAAACAGACTTCTACACAAATATCTTGCTAAAGATGAAGAGAAAAATGTTATGGTAAAGGGGGCATTCCACCAGGGAGCTATAGATATTTAAATATCTGAATTTAGAGCCTACTCCCATGAACCAAAACAGAAATGAAGACATGAAAGAAAAATTTAAAATTGAAGACAGAGACTTACCAATGATGGGTGAAGACTTTAGTGCTCCAATTTCAATCCCATAAGGAGCATCAAGGCAGATGGTGCACATGCAGAAGAGCTGAGCCACACTGAGGCAAATTATATCCAACAGGTGTCTATGGACACTGCATCTGACAAATGGGGAAGCAGGGACATGTGGGACATTCTCCAGCTAGACCATATGCTAGGGAAGAGAAAAAGAATCAATAAATTAAAAAGGCACTCAATACACTCCATCCACAATGAAATGAGACATGAACTTAATAACAAATGTATTTAAATGACTTAAATATATATTATAGGGCATACTTCTAAATACCCAATATTGTCAAACAATAATCAACAAAATCACTTTGAGATAAAAATTTACATATAATACAGCAAAACTTAAGAGAGTCAGCTTAAGTGGTACAGAGAGGAAAAACTAAATTTATTATCTAAAATAAAAAAGAAATATTCTCAAATCAATGACTTAGCCTTTTGCTATAAGACTTTGGAAGCAGAGAACACAAAACAAACAATAAATAGATAGAAAAAATAACAAAACATAACATAACATAAATTAATGGAGTGGAGAGTAGACAAACAATACGGGAAATTAGCAAACCAACAAATTACTTGAAAAAGTCTATCAAACCTTTAATAAAACTGAGACACTCAGAGAATAATCAGATTATTAAAACCAGAAATAGAAGCAGGAATACAACTAACAGCCACATAGAGATGAGAAGAATATCAGGGGGACACTATAAACAATTATGAGCGATTGTATGGCAACAAGTTAAGTCATATGGCTTAGATAAATAAAGACCTAGAAAGATGCAAACCAAAAGGGACTCAGGAAGTGTTCTAGCTTGCTCTCTATTCCTTTGATAGAACCATAACCAAAAGCATCTTGGGGAGGAAAGGGTTTATTTGACTTACACATCTGCATCACAGCCCATCAGTAAGGAAATCCAGGCTCTGGAGGCAGGAACTGAAGCAGAGACCATGGAGAAGTGTTGCTTACTAGCTTGTTCTTCATGGCTTACTCAACCTGCTTTATTATACAGCCCAGGACCACCTACCCAGGGGTGGCAAAGCGCTGTGGGATATTTGTACACTGTGAAGATATATTGCTGTGAATGGTGTAATAAAAAGATGAATGGCCAATAGCTAGGCAGGAGGTATAGACAGGTCTTCTGGGCAGAGAGAGAATGCTGGGAAGAAGAAGGAGAGTCATCAGCCAGATGGCAATACAGAGTAAAGGTAACTGAGCTACGTAAACTAATGTACATTAAAATATATAGGTTAATTTAAGTTATAAGAACTAGTAAGGAATTAACCTAAGCTTTCATAATTAATAATGTCTCCATGTTTTTTTTTGTGTGTGTGTGTGTATGTGTGTGTGTGTGTGTGTGTGTGTGTGAGAGAGAGAGAGAGAGAGAGAGCTGGTGGCCCAAAGAAAAATCCATCTATAGCAAAGCCCACAGGGAGCTGGACACTCCATATCAATCATTAATCAAGAAAATACCCCCACAGACTTGCCTATAGGCCAACCTTTCAGAGGCGTTTTCTGAATTGAAGTTTCCTCTTACTAGATGACCCAGTTTGTGTCAAGTTGACAAAAAACCAACCAACATGGAAGGCAGTAGAAAATCAATGTAGACCTGTAAACAGGTAAAAATATTATGTAATAGTAATTATGGCTTCAGTAGTCAAGGAAACTGTGCATATAGAAAAGCCAGAGACCAGGTGGCTTTACTGGTGAATTTTTCCAAATAGTTAATGAATTCAAAGTGATAGTTCTCAAAAAGACTCCAGAAAACAAAAGATGAATGAATGCTGTTCACCTCATCTTGGCAACCAGCCTAAGGCTGCTACCAAATCAGACAAAAGCACTTCAAGAAAAGACTATTAAAAAACTATAAAGCAGCATCCTTAATAAACATATACATAATATTCAACAAACCTTAACCAGCCAATTAAAGTAACCTATAGTAAAGATTATATTCATAGCTAAGATATAAAAAAGATTAGATACCATAGCCAAGTGGGATTTATCTCAGGAATACATGATTGGTTTGGTGTGAGAACATCAGTTAATAAAATACACACAGTTGAAAGGAAATATTAACACAGATAATTTCCACAGCTGTTGGAATAGCCCCTGCCAAAACCCTCCTCATGACTAGAAAGAAAAAAGCAACAAATGCTCAGTTTACTAAGAATTGCCTCATTCAGAAGGGGTCACCCATGCAACCCTAAACCTGATGTCCTCCTTAAAGTGGAAAATCTCAATGCTTCCTCCCAAGCAGGGTTAGGATTAAAGGATGCTCAATTCTCGAAAGTATGACACTTAGAAGTTCTGGTGAGGGCCTTTAAACAAGAAACCAAAGCAGAAAACAGCAGATAATAAAGGAAGAAATGAATTGCCAGAACCTGGAAACAACCTAGATGCCCTTCAACTGAAGAATGGATAAAGAAAATATGGTACATATACACAATGGAGTACTACTCAGCAGAGAAAAACAATGACATCATGAGGTTTGCAGGTAAATGGATGGATCTAGAAAAAATCATCGTGAGTGAGGTAGCCCAGACTCAGAAGGACAAACACGGTATGTACTCACTCATAGGAGGATACTAGATGTAAAACAAAGATGACTAGACTGCTACACAACTCCAGGGAGGCTACCTAGAAAACGGGACTCTAGGAAAGACCCAGGGATCACCCAATGACAGAGAAATGGATGAGATCTACATGAACAACCTGGATGACAGTGGGAGTAATGAAGGGCAAGGTTTGAGGGAAAGAAAGCTAAGGGGAGCAGGAGATCCCAGCTGGATCAAGAACAGAAAGGGAGAATGAGGAATAACAGACCATGATAAATGAAGACCACATGAGAACAGGAATAGGCAGAGTGCTGGAGAGGTCCCCAGAAATCCACAATGATACATCCTCTGTAGACTGCTGGCAATGGTCGAGAGAAAGCCTGATCTGACCTAGTCTGGTGATCAGATAGCCAAACACCCTAACAGTAGTTCTGGAACTCTCATCCAATAACTGATGGAAGTGGATGCAGAGATCCTCAGCCAGGCCCCAGGTGGAGCTCCAGGTGTACAATTGTTGAGAAAGAGGAGGGACTGTAAGAGCATGAATTGTTGCGACCAAGATTGGAAAAAGCACAGGGACAAATAGCCAAAGGAATGGAAGCACATGAATTATGAACCAAAGGCTGTGGGGCCCCCAGCTGGATCAGGCCCTCTGGATAAGTGAGACAATTGAATAACTTGAACTGTTTGGGAGGCACCCAGGCTGTGGGACCGGGACCTGTCCTTAGTGCATGAGCTGGCTGTTTGGAACCTTGGGCTTACACAGGGACACTTTGCTCAGCCTGGAAGGAGGGGACTGGACCTGCCTGTACTGAATCCACCAGGTTTAAATGAATCCCCAGGGGAGTCTTGTCCCTGGAGGAGATGAGAATGGAGGGGAGGGGTTGGGGGAAAGATGGAGGTGGGTGCGGGAGGGGGGAGGACAGGGAAACCCATAGCTATTGTGTAAAATTAAAACACAAATATAATAATAATAATAATAATAAAAAAGAAAAAATAAATAAAGGAAGAAATGATATGTACAATACACACCTCACTATGTATAAAGAAAACAGCCTTTAAAAACAAATAGAACTATCAAGTAGGTTCAGCAAGTTGTCAGAATCTCATGGTGACATGAAAACAAAAAAAAAACCCAGCATTTCGACATAAGGGCAATAAATGCTTTAGAAAATGAAATTCTGATACTCTATTTACAGTAACATCAAAGAGAATAACATAGGAATAACTTTCAAAAAAGAACTTTGAAACTTGTACTCTGGAAAGTATAAAACATTACTGAAAGACGTTAGAAGACCCAATTAAATTGAAGGCACCTGTGGCTACACTTGGGAAGATTTAATATTTGAAGTTGAGGTGACAGACTCTGGAGTTACCTGGGAGATGGGCTTCTGTGCAGCCTTTGATACATGGGCCTTTGAGGACCCATCCAGCATATCTGGAACCGTCTCCAGGATTGGATCCTGAACTTTATATATGAAGAAAGGAGCATGCACAGCCACCTGCAACCCCCATCCCCCACTGCCCACTTCTGCCTGCTTTCTGGTTAGAAATGTCATGTGAGCAGCTGCTGCAAGCTCCAGCTGCCTTGACTTCCCTGCCCTGCTGTACTTGACCTTTGAATTGTGAGGCATCATAAACCCTTACCTCTGTTTTTGTTAGGGCATTTTATCACAGAAACAGGAGAAGAACCTGCAACAGATGGCAATGCCTCTCAAACTGACCTACAGACTCAGCACAACCATTATTAAATTTAGACTGGCTTTATTTTTTTATAGAAATTGAAAACTTGATCCTACAATTCAAAGGAAATATAAAGGACACAGAAGAGCCAAAATATCATTTTTAAAAAATCAAAGAACTTTTACTTACTAGTTTTAAATTTTGCTACCAGGCAGGTGTGGTTGTGCATGTCTGCATTTCCAGCAATTGAGAAGCAGAGGCAGGAAGATTTCTACAAGTTTGAGGCCAGCCCGGGCTACATAGTGAGGTCCAAGCCAGTCTATGCTATAGAATGATGCCTGGTCTTAATTAAAACAAAATAAAAAACCACCACAGAACTCTTAACACAAAGCAGGAACCAGAAGAGAAATTAGACAAATTAAACTTAGGATCAAGATTTTAGCCTACATTTATATTCAGCCAATTTCTAACTAGAATATAAGACAATTTAATGAAGGAAATATTTTTGTCAACAAATAGCAACACTATAATTATATAACAACATGGAGAAAGTGAAATTGGAATCTGCCTCATATACACACAAAATTAATTCTACAAATAGATCAACAAATTAAATGCAAGAGCTGAAATTTGAGACAAAACAAAGAAATTACACATATAAATATTCACAACCTTGAATAAGGCAATGGCTTCATAGGTATTACATTAAAAGCTCAAGTTTAAAAAAAAAAAGAGAAAAAATGTATAAATTAGATTTCAACCGAATCTAAAACCTTGTGATTTAGGAAACATCACTGAGAAAGTTAAGAGATAATTCATGTCTAGTGGACTAATTAATAGCAGTAGCTGTCCTCTAAGACCTATGACATACCCAGCCACAGGTTCTTGGTCTTGTTAATCATGCCAAGCGTGAGCTCCATGGAAACACATTACGTGCATATTTAAAGTTCTCAGACAAATAGAAAAACAATAATTTACAGTTTACCTGTGGCTTGATAGAGGGAGTTTGCCTAGTTCTAGGACCTGGGTTTGATCCAGGCACCACTGAAAAGTGAAAAAGAAAGGTAATCCACAGAATATCAAATCTCTTTGTAAATCATACAAATTTATTATGAAGTTTGTTTCTTATTAAATTTATTTAACTTCCATTTGATAGGGTATTTAAAAAAAAAAACTAAATGGGAATGGCTCCCATAGGCTCATATGTCTGGATACTTGGTTTGCATAGGTGGAAATGTTTGGGAAGCATTGAGAGGTGTGGCCTTGTTGGAGGAGATGTGTCACTAGGTGTGGGCTTTCAGGCTTCAAAAGCCTGTATGGCTGCTTCCTGTTTGTGGATCAGGATGTGAGTTCTCAGCTGCTGCTCCAGCACCACACCTGCCCAACTGATGCTGAGCTCCCTACAGCGATGGTGATGGACACTATCTCTCTGCAACTATAAGCAACAATTCTACCCTCCCTTCTATAACTTTGTTCATGGTGTTTTATCACAGCAATGGAAAGGTAACTAAGACACCAAATAACTAAATAATAAAAAGTAATCCAATTAATAGTGGACAAAGGCTTTCAACATTCATGTTCTGAAGAAAATATACAAGATACCAAATATCATTAGTTGTCAAGAGAGCACAAATCAGAACCATTCAGTACAGCTTCACATCAACTAGGATGGTTGTCATTAAACATTCATTTTAAAGTGTTGGATTAGAACCTTATATATAAATATCCATAGTAACATTATTCATACTGGCCAAAATGTAAAGAGCCCAAATATCCATCAGGTGATAGATGAATGAATAAAACATGGTATATCTGTATAATAGAATATAATAGAATATTATTCAACCATAAACAAGAATGGTGTATAATACATGCTACAACATGGATAAATC